>NC_060896.1:20082776-20320276 GCF_014805685.1 Silurus meridionalis | reverse complement strand
GGATGGGGGCCATCCGCTGCCTCTCAGGGGGCTTCAACGGCCACAGTGCGCTGCTCCTGCCTTCGGGTTCAGGAGGACTGTCTGCTAGCCCTGCCACGGGTCGTGTTCAGGGCACAGCTTTCTCCAGCAGTTTGCTCCCCGTATTCTGCCCGTATGATCGCTGCGGATGGGGGGGATCCGCCGCCTCTCAGGAGGTGTAGTTGGCTGCAGAGCACCGCTCCAGCCACTCTGAGTGGGTCAGGGGCCTGTGGAGACTTTCTGTCAGTCTGGAGGGCTGCCTGGAGTCTCTCAGGGGTCCTGCATACTGTGGAGAAGGGCTGCGCGATTCAGTTTGCGTCTTCTCCTCCCCGGTTCAACGGACTCTTTTGAGGAAACGGGCCATCGAGGTGGTTCCCTTCTCCTTGTTTAGAGAGTCAGGCTGCTACAGCCCGTGCTTCATTGTTCCGAAGAAGGACGGTGGGTTGCATCCCATTCTGGATCTCCACTTCAGTTCAGACTGAAATGACAGGTAGAGTGTACTTTCCCCAGCGCGGAGAACCACATTCTCGGCATGGTGTGGGACTCGGCGGGGTTGTGGGCACGGTTGTCTCCCGCCCGGTTTGTAGTCATCCTCACTGCAGTCAGGAGGGTAGTTCCAGAGGCTGCTGGGTCTCATGTCGGCATCTCCGCATGTGGCCCCTCCAGTGGTGGCTCCAGGGCAGGAGGGTTCTCCTCCTGAGGAAGTCTGTATCGTACCATCAAGGTCTCGCGTTGTGCCCTTTGAGCCTTGGTTGCATGGTAGGACCCTACGTTCTGTCCCGAGGCCCCGTTTTAGGGACTCCTTGTCGTCGCGTAACGCTAACGACGGACGCTTCTCTCACTGGGTGGGGAGCGGTCATGAGTGGCCACTCCGCCCAGGGTCTGTGGAGCGGCCCACGTCTCTTGTGGCACATAGGTTGCCAGGAGATGCTGGCAGTGTTGGGGTTACAACACTTCCTCCCAGTCCTTAGAGATCGCTATGTGTTGGTCCGCACGGACAATACTGTGGTGGTCTTGTACATCAACCACCAGGGGGGCCTCGGGTCTCGCCCTTGCAAACAACTAGCGCGGGAGGTCCTCTTGTAGTCCCGGGACGAACTCCTTTCATTTAGAGCCGTTTACATCCCGGGACGGTTGGATGTCTGAGCAGACGCCCTGTCGAAACAGTGGCTGCCATGGGAGGGTCTTGGCCGAGGCTACGCCTGTACGCCTTTCCCCCGATCGCACTGCTCTCGGGAGTTCTGGAATGAGTTCGCCGGGAGGGAGTCTGTCTCCTCCTGGTAGCACCTCGATGGTGGGCGGAACCCTGGTTCACCCCGCCCGGAGTTGTGGAGGCTGTGGCCCCTGAGGGGGCACGGTTCATAGCAGCTGTTCTCCCTACCGAGGTAGTAGAGGCCCTTCTCCTCTCCAGAGCTCCCTCCACGAGGAGGCCGTACGCCGCACGATGGCGACTGTTCGCGTCACGGTGTGAGCACCATGACTTGGACCCAGTTGACTGCCCGGTCGGTTCAGTTCTGGTGTTTTTGCAGGTACAGTTTGCCGCAGGGTTAACCCCTTCGACCCTGAGGGTTTCCGTGTTCGCTGGGTAGGTCCCATTGGTGACACGTTTCCTCCGCGGCGCCCGGAGGCTGTGGCCCGGGACGCGACTCAGAGTGCCTGTCTGGGACTTGGCAGTTGCCTCGTCCCGCCTGGAGTTGCCCCCTGGCATGGCCAGTGTGTTTCTTACATGAGGCTGGGTGCTCCCACAGGATGTGTCGTGTTACAGGCATTCTGCCCTCCTCTGTTTATAGCCCCCGACCAGGGGTTACGAGGCCCGGCTGTGTCCAGTGCGAGCACTGGGTGCTTATCTCCACAGGACGAGTCCTTGGAGGTGGTCGGTGCAGCTGTTCGGCTGCAAGTCCTGGTCCCCGCTCCGATCGCGGTCAGGGCTCGCTCCGCCGGAGTGTGGCAGCCTCTACGGCCGAGTCCGCTGGAGTGTCATTCCAGGACATCTGTGACGCTGCGGGTTGGTCCACCCCGCTGACCTTTGTCAGGTTCTATGGCCTTGACCTCAGAGCCACCCCAAACTTCTCTGTCCTGCGTGCTGGTGCCGAGGCCCTCACTCTCTCGGCAGGGTCTGGTCAGTGTGGTGTGATTGGACACTCGTTCCCATAGCGTTTCGATGCAGCTCGAGTTCCTGAAGGGCGTCTCTGGGTTCTGACGTAACCCTAGTTCCCGAGGAACGAGACGCTGCGTCTCCGTGCCACACTCGCTGCATCCCTGCAGCGCTTACCTTCTCTCTTTGCAGAAGCTAATGTCGCTACCACTGCACAGCCATCTTGTAGCTTCCTGGTTTACACGACGTCGCCTGTCTATGACGTCACGGCTTGCCTATTGACTAGATTTCACACGTGGTTCAGAGCGTGGTCACGCAGGGGTGTTCCCATAGCATTTCGACGCAGCGTCTCGTTCCCTTGGGGAACTAGGGTTACGTTCGTAACCTAGAGACGTTCCCACACAATACCACAGTCTCAAGGGCATCTTTAGCAAATGTAGGGGCACATCCTTACTGCCAAATTGATCTGCACCATTGATCTGCTCCCCCCTGGAAAGAATCCCAGGAAGTGCCCAGATAAACCCCAAGAAGATTTACAGATTGGCCAACCCCTACTACGGTCAAGCAGGTACAACTTTTTCTGGGATTTGCAAACTTTTATCAGCAATTTATCTGCAATTTCAGTTCTGTGTCACTCCTATCTTTATTCTTACCAACATTTCCTAATTTATTTTAGTGGACCCCAAAGGGCTTTGAAGAAGCTCAAACATCAATTTACCCTGGCCCCTATCTTATCCATCCCTGATCCTGACACACTCTTCATGGTAGAGGTGGATGCATCCAAAGCAGGAGTAGAGGTATTTCTCTCCCAGAAGGGACCGGACAACCAGCTGCACCCCTTTGCCTTCTTCTCCCACAAGCTTACCCTGATAGAGAGTAATTATGGTGTGGGGAACAGAAAGCTGCTTTTCATTAAAATTATGGTTGAAGAGTGTTGGCATTGGTTTGATGGGCTCGGCACCTGTATCAGGTCCCTAACTGATCATAAAATCTTGGAATACATCCAGCAGGCCCAAAGCCTTAACAACCACCAAGCAAGCTTACATATTGCCTGGGCTCTAAGAACCTTAAACCCGATGCCCTGTCCCGAGTGTACTCAACTGCAATTGACAAGAGGTCTGTAACAGCCCATCATTTCCCCAGGTAATGTTTAGCCAGGCAAATGTTCCTTGACCAACCACCACAGAGACTGCTCCACCCTTGTTGATCCCTCATTGGTCCTAGTCTCACCTCTCCATGGACTTCATTATTGGACTTCCCCCATCCTAAGGCAGATCCTATTAATAGTTGACAGATTTTCCAAAGTCTGTCCGTTCATTGAGCTGACCAAGCTACCTTCAGCTAAAGAAACTGAGGAGCTGGTTTGTAACTATGTGTTCCGAGTCTTCGGCATCCCACAATTTATTGTGACTAATCTTGCCCTGCAGTTCACTTCCTGGCTTTGGATGCATTCTGTCGACTGCTAAGAACCACTGCAAGCGTATGCTTGATTGTCCACCCTGGGTCCAATGGCCAAATGCAGAGGCTGAACCAGGACCTAGAGAATAACTTGAGGTGTATGGCAGAGTATTCCAAACACCCCTTTTCATTGTCCTCCTTCCTTATGTGGGTGGAGTGGGCCCACAGCAATATGCGACTCTTAGCCTTGGGCATGTCCCCTTTTGACTGTCAGTTTGGGTGCACGGCTCTACTGTTCCTCGATTGGGAGCCTGAGGTGGTTGTGCCATCTGCTCAATGGTTCGTGCATTGCTATCATCAAATGTGGAACAGAAGCAGGCCAACTGCCTGCTAACCACCATACAGCACATACAAACATATACAAATGTGAAAACATAAGGAACAACATACCAAAATGCATGAAAAGGGAAGGCAAAACCTACCGTAAATGAAACAATCATTAAAAAAAATATCTGGACACAAAAAGTGGAGGTGAGCAGTGGGCTATTTATAAAATTGCTAATTGCCAGGCTTATTATTGTGAATGTAATTTAGGTGCATAGGGAAATGTGACAAAGTCTCATGATGTGCACTGGCTGATGGGAAATGTAGTTTGAGGCTCTATTCATTGCAGAGAAAATACAGTATTTTAAAACAAAACAGCATTATAAATACCAAATGATTATTAAACAAATATCCGGAATGTGTCATTCGTGATAATCAATCAATCAGTCAATCAATCATTTTGTGCACATTCTGTGAAGAGTCAGGAAATACAATTATATACTGCCACCAGCCCTTCAACAAAATGGGTAATTATTTACAAATTTAGTCAGTAAGGCAACAAGATAACTGTGCAAAAGTTTGGAATATCATACAATATATTTAGTCTTAGATGACATGGGTGCCCCATTCCCTCTATATCTTATTTCCACTTTTACCTGTGCACATAAGGGGGGTCCTGGGGCTCCATAACTGTTCATCAATAGGAGGTAGAAAAGATAGGGTGGAATTTTTAAATAAATCTTTTAGTTGTACTGTTATCAAAATCTAAAGAGACAGATTTGGGCAATGACGGCTCCAATGCTAAGGAATGAACACAGCAGGAGGGTTTTTCATCTTGTCATTCCCCCCACTCTTGTAATCCTGCCCTAGTTTTCTTTTTCTTTTTTATTTATTTTAATCTCATAAAGCACAAAGGTGTGGCAGGCTGCCTGTGAAGCGGCATTAATTGGTGTGCAATATGGCTTCTATGATTAATGATTCTTCCAGTACTATCTGCTTTGGTATCTTGTTGAACACAGTGCCACCTACACACTCAGTGTGTAGAAAAAATAAAGAGAGGGAAGTGAGAAATGAAACATTGTGAATAGAAACAAAAAGCGATTGTGTATAACTTTGATGGATGTGCACAGATAAACTTCTGACTGTGAGTCCCTCCCAGATTTTTATCATATTTTGTTTCCTGGAGATTAAATAAGGCATGTGGGGTATTGTCACTCTTAAGTGTGTGTGTGTGTGTGTGTGTGTGTGTGTGTGTGTGTGTGTGTGTGTGTGTGTGTGTGTGTGTGTGTGTGTGTGTGTGTGTTTATGTGTGTTGGTTTTGTGGTTTATGTGGACATTTGACCTGATTACGTACCGACATTATGGGGACATTTGGGATTATGGGGACAGGACAGGTGTCCTCATAATTCCCGCACTGTGGCTATATATATCTATACTAGAGGAGCTGAAATTCAAAATTTCAGTCCATGTCCATTATACCACAAACACCGAAACTGACTTAACACAGTGTAACTTTGGAATTTCGTAGTGCGCCCTGTAGCCCGGAGCCGGTACTGCAATCCGTTCACACATGTGTGAAAATTTGAGCCTTCTGATTGGCTAGCGCTGATTGCCATTTTTCGTTCTGTGATTGGCTGAGACCTACGTCAATTATCCTACGTGTTCCTTTTAAGGGCGGAGTTTCATTAGACTCGGTTTGCCAACACATTGAACAGCCATTATCCAGCCCTTTAAAAGCCAGGTATGATTATAAAGTTCATAAACTTAATGAGTAGACTATTGATATATTCCAAGAGCTCGGTTCCTTGTTGTAAATTAATGTTGTAAGAAATATTTCATTGGAATCTGGAGATTGGGGTGAATTTAGCCTTAATGCATAAATTAAAGCTGGCTAGTTAGCAACATTATCAATGGTTAGTTTTAAAACCTGAGTTGAATAACTAATTACTGATAAATCTTGTACCGAATGCGCACTGTATAAATTTGGGTTTAGTGCGTTTGGCCGAATTAAAATGAAGGGAAATGTCTGTATGTTAGCATGGATGCTAGCTAATAATAGTCAGTGCTGATAGCCGCTAGCTGATAGCCGCCGCATCCTCGCGGCTCTTTAAACGCGTTCGCTCCGGCCACAGAGCGCGTGCAGTGTTGTAAGGTGAGCTGCTGGGCATACAGCACCCGGACTGCTTATAAACTACTGAGAACTGCTTTTAATTATTTTATTTATTATAAGGCTGTATGCTATTTAATGTCGCTAGAACATCACTTCCGGTTAGCGCGTGCAGTGTTGTAAGGTGAGCTGTTGTACACACAGCACCCGGACTGCTTACAAACTACTCAGAACTGCTTTTAATTGTTATTATTTTGTTTATTATAAGGCTGTATGCTATTTAATGTCACTAGAACATCACTTCCGGTTAGCGCGTGCGACCGGAAACAGCTGAGTGCGTGCGGCGCGGGAGTTACATGGCTGAGTTTGGAGCGGTGGTGAGGGTCTGAGTGTGAGATAGAGATGATGGTACAGTGTGTAAACACTGCTGTATCACTGAGGGTGTAAATAACCCTGATACTCTTCACTCATAACTCAGTAATACTGTAGTCAGAAGTAAAGCAGAATGAACACATCAGAAGTCTGATATCTTTGAGTGTCAGTGTGATGGAGAGTTTAAATCCCAGCTCTCCTCAGCATTGTCCCATGCTCTATCACTGGACATGTTTTACATAAACACCACTTATATTAACAATTTAAGGTTTTAGTTTAAATAAACACTCATTTCTGTGGGGAAGAACAGCATCATTTTAACATGGCTGAGATGAAGCGCAGAAGAAGAAAAGAACATCCAAAGCAGGAGACGGAGTATTACACATCTGCTGGGAAAGACAAACCTGGAAATATATAAATTCAGATAAAGGTAAGGGTCCATTCACACATGCCATCCTATGTTCCTTTTGACCTAGACTGCTTTCATTAACAGACAGGGCATTAGGATAAAACTGGTGTGAAGTTCACGACTGGATTAATATTTCATTTTTTCTTATTCAGGGTGTGGAGTATTCAGTTCAGTCCCTTTTGATGAGGGAGACCTCTTTAACCTCGCAACAGCAGACACTCTGGCAATCATCGAACACAGTAAACAGGTAATATATATTTTTTTACAGTTGTGAAATTATATTGAGCTCTTATTATATCTTATAAATCTGTATGTACTGTGTATGCCTGAGACCTGTTTCATTGTATATCAGGGCTTTAGTGATTTACATGTGTTTTGTGTTTATTGGCGTGTGTATGTAACAGACATGGTTTAGCAGTACACTGGGTATATGGGGACGTTGTTGTAATGTGATAGTCAATGTACATAAGCAGCTGTGTGTATAGTGTCTGACAGAAACCTGGTCTCGAGGACTTCACTTTATAAAGTTATTGTATGAGCACCATTAACTTTATTAAATTAATTTCTCTTAAATTTGCATCTTATAGATGTAGACTTACTGACTATTGTACTTCCTTATCCCTCAGAGGTAAGGGTTTGTTACAGAAGCACCAAATAGCAGATGTGACCTGGGTGATTGTATATCATGAGAACAAAAGTGACCCAAATATTATAGTATAGTTAAGGCAGCAATGTTCTTGCTGGGTGTAAATAATATACCATATATACAGTGTGCTTTGCTAATGTACTGTATATACAGTGCACTTAAAATCACCCCAAAAGCCTGACATAGACCTTATAGAGTATCTGTAAATGCAATAGTAAAGGAAGTGGCAGATTGTTGTTGCTCTAATAAAAATAAAAGGAATATTTGTTGATTCAATCTTGGTGGAAACTACTGGAATTTTCACAGAAACAGTTTTATGCATAGTCATTTGTAGAACTAGCAGTTCTGCAAAACCTAGTATGTCGGACTAAATACTAAGACCTTGTTTGCGATTGTTAATAATACAATTGCTGGTGATCCAAATGCTTTTTTTTTAAATATTTCTAAACATACCAATCTGTTTTAAATTAAATGTTTTGTGTAAAACTTAGTTTTATGTATCTTTTGAAATTAATGTCTTGGTTTGATATGGTTGCTAATGCAGTAAAATTAATTGCATTAAAATGTGACTTAAGTATCAAATACATTCTAGGGCTACTTAATGTTTATAACAAATGTGAGAAAGATTTCTTGTTTCTGTTTTTAGAATGTAGCTGAAAACATTAGAGGTTACTGCAGTAGATGAGTTGGAGGCTGCTGATCCAGGAGAAGAGTGAGAAAAGGTAATTTATAAAAATCATATTCTGATTATTTATTCCCAAAATGTTGCAGGTACTTTGCATTGTTTTAGTATGTTTTTATCAGTACGTATTGTCTCTCTTAGTCACTGGGAGAGATTGACTGGATGGGTGAACACTATCTGTGAACCATGTCTTGAGATCAAAATGACTGAGATTTTGTGTGCAGTTTTAGGTGCTGGGGTTAGGATTGAGTTAGTCTGTGTGTATGTAGTGTGTATGGCTGAGACCTGTTTTATGAGAACACTGTGTCTAATAAGGACATGCATAGACCATCATGTAAGAGTCCTCTACCAAAGGAGTATTAGTGTGTCCGTGTGTTTGACAAATACATGGTATATCAGGGCTTTAGTGATGTACATGTTTAGTGTTTATCTGAGTGTATATGGAACAGACATGGTTTAGCAGTACACTGGGTATATGGGGACGTTGTCAATGTACATAAGCAGCTGTGTGTATAGTGTCTGACAGAAACCTGGTCTCGAGGGACTTCACTTTATAAAGTTATTTTATGAGCACCATTAACTTTATTAAATTAATTTCTCTTAAATTTGCATCTTATAGATGTAGACTTACTGACTATTGTACTTCCTTATCCCTCAGAGGTAAGGGTTTGTTACAGAAGCGCCACATAGCAGATTTGTTGTACCTTGTAGTAATGTGATAGTCAATGTACATCATCAGCTGTGTGTATAGTGTCTGACAGAAACCTGGTCTCGAGGGACTTCACTTTATAAAGTTATTGTATGAGCACCATAAACTTTATTAAATTAATTTCTTTCAAATTTGCATCTTATAGATGTAGACTTACTGACTATTGTACTTCCTTATCCCTCAGAGGTAAGGGTTTGTTACAGAAGCACCACATAGCAGATGTGACCTGGGTGATTGTATATCATGAGAACAAAAGTGACCCAAATAGATTATAGTTAATGCATCATGCGTATTATTATATTGCTGGGTGTCAATTATATGGGTGCAAATTAATAGAGAGCCAAAAGATTATGAAAAGTAAAAAAATATTTATATATTGTTAATTATGTCCAAATGATAGTCCAAATGTGTTAACCTGGTTAAGAAGATGCTACAGCCAGGCTTACATTGTCTGATTTTTGGAATAACTCCAATATTTTACTGCTGTCTGTACATCAGATAGTCAGTGGAATGCGAGCGTAAATTTGAAACGTTAGTGAAGCTAAATGTATGTTTAAAATCAAAAATGCTTTGAGAATCTAATTGGTTTGTGTCCAGCCTAAAGGGAGGTAATAGCCATTAAAATATCCCTGGACAGGTCCATATAAAAGCATTTAGTTTTGTCTATTTTAGATTACCATTGTAAAGGGCCAATCTAAGCCTAAGAAACAGGATTCAAAAGAACTTTGTGAAAAGACAAAAAAGTAAGGTTGCCTGATAGACATTATTTTTGTCATAAGAAATTCTGTTAAATAATTATAAACTGAGTATTTGTTTTGGTTATGTTTTTAAATATGTACTGAACAGTATCTTACAATAACAAAAACAGTTCTTGAACAAAAAGAAAATATGACAAAGGTTTATATTGATAATTTGTATATCATATTACTGTTCAGTAGAATATACAAAAACCTTGTTATTTTATCACCTCAGCTTTGAAATTAAAGGTATGCATTTAAATTGTAAAATTGAGTCCTTGATATGTCCTGTGTAGAATTAGGCTAGTATTAAGGCATCAAGATAAATTGGTGAAAATCTTTAATGTTATGATTATTCAAATCGATGAGCTTTTAGTTACAAACGAAACATACAGTAGTATTAATTTTTGCATCTGCTTTTAAGATAAACTCAACATTGATGCTAGTGATGGAAGTGACTCTGAGAGTGGGGCTGATGCTGCGAATTTGGATGCTTCCTGAAGACACCAGCACAGATCAGTAGGTTTTCTAACCTGTTCTAACCATGTTTAATATGCGCCATAATATGTCAGTCCACACTGCTAATGTACTCAATGATGATTTCTTTTTTACAGGGATGTGAAGCAATCGGACACCAGAAGAGGAAAATGGTTTGCGTTGCATTTTTTAGGTTATGATTTTCAGGATTTTTCAGGACACTTTTTCAATATATTAATTAGCAATAAGAATTTATATTACAAAAGGTAACATTATTCACATTTATTTGCTATTTATAGTCCTAAACAAACCTCTGCCATCATACCTCTTTCACTTACTGTCTGTGGTTATGTTTGCATACACTCATTGATACAATTGAGTTCTTCGATGTCCCATCTACATTTATGGCAATAGCAAACTCCCATTCCCAGAGCGACGAGAAAAGCTTTGGAGTTCCCATCAAGAAATGTACACACCAGGCATAACGTTATGATCTTATAACGTTATGACTAGTGATTGAATAACACTAGCTCTTTATTATGGCAGCTGATCGTGGGTGGGATTTATTAGGATTGTAATTAGCTTTACAATTTTCCTCATTTTAAATTGGTTTAAGTGTCTTTATGTAATTCATTTGTATATCTAGCTCTCTGCAAGCTTTATATAACACTGAGCATTTTGGAGATTTCACTATGCACTAAACATTCAAATATCTAAACATCTTGGTTATCAAATTTCATTTATAATGGGTTTTTGGTTAGTTTGTTTATGAATATTTTGCAGAGACTAAAAACTCTAAAAGAAGTCCCGAAAACTACAAGGAAAGGACTTGTTCTTTTAAGTCACTGATGTCTTGATAGTGCACCATGCTGTCAAGTCTGTGTTTGTGTGTGTCAGAGGGCCAATAA
The DNA here is from genome assembly GCF_014805685.1 of Silurus meridionalis. NCBI lineage: Eukaryota > Metazoa > Chordata > Actinopteri > Siluriformes > Siluridae > Silurus > Silurus meridionalis. The sequence goes on along the minus strand of NC_060896.1, from coordinate 20,309,394 downwards.
AACATGCCTGTCCCTTCAATACTGTGTGATGTCTTGTTTGTGTATTGTTAAAACCAATGTCCTGATAAAGCCCGTATGTCCTTACAAACACTATTTTTGTCAGAAGGCGGGACATTCCGAGCAGGTCCTCATATACAACCATAATGTCAGGTCTTTATATAAATTGTTTAAATTTGTGTAAAGTAATTCTGAAGTGAAATTTGTTTTCCTCAGAGCTGATTAGATTTTTTGACATTTGTAGCATCACTGTAGCACAAGGGGAAGGGTGGGTACCTTTAAACCATGGTACAACTTGTTTACCAGGCAAAGTCCACCTAATACATAAAAACCAGTATGTGTGTGTGTGTTTATGTGTGTGTGGTGACACCCTGCTTTGAGTCAGTGAACTTGTAAACTGCTATATAAAATACTCTCAGAAAATACCTTCCCACACTGCCTTTTTCTTTTTTTTATTGCTTTTTTCACAGCCTTGTTTATTTATGACTCCAATTTTGTGTGCATACTTATAGTGGTGAAAGTGTTATCTATGGAAGCTTGTATCTGGGGTGTGTGTATGTGTGTGTATTGATACAGCACTCCAGGGTGCCCTTCTCTTTTATAGTAAGCATAGAAGCCTAGTATGCTGGTGTTATGTCATGGCCCTCTTACAGGAAGTCAAGAATTTCCCCCCAAAATATAAAAAACCTAAATAACATTTTAGTGTTCTAGGATTAGAGCTCTGTTGCAGTTGCTACCATTTATGTCTAGTAAGCACTTTACTGTTTCAGTAACATCAGCTATTTTAGGAATAATTCCTGTTGATCAATAATCTTCCTTAAAACATTGTAAGAGTGTGTGTGTGTGTGTGTGTGTGTGTGTGTGTGTGTGTGTGTGTGTGTGTGTGTGTGTGTGTGTGTTTTTTTTTTCTTTCCACTTCCACTCCAATCACAATTTTAGTACAGTATACTAGCCTCTGAAATTTGTTACACTTTTAGCTATTTAAGAGATGTGCTAAACCAAGCCACTGGATTTACACTCTAATGACCACAAAATTTTTCTGTCATCGCCAGTCTACAAAAACCTCCATTGCACCCATATTAGTATTCTATACGAAAATAAAAACGATTATTAGTTTTAATGCTAGCAAACAACTTTAAGCACCTGTCATAACTTAAAGACAAATGTTCACACATTAATTTCTTACTGTTGTCTGTGGTAATTTTAGGATCAATTAAATAGACATGTATATGCCCATTAAAATTGTTAGCATCCTCCTAGTGCTGTAAATAGCTTGTGATTTGTATTATTATTATTATTTAAACAGCAATTTTGACAAACCAGGATTTTGTGGAGCTTGCTTTGTGCACAGTGGCATTGGCATGCTGGAATATGTTTAGGCCCATTAGCTCCAGTGATGGGGGATATTAAGCTGGATACCAAGACCTTCTAAACAACTGTGTGCTTTTAACTTTGGCTACAGTTTACATATAGAAATATACAAATACATAGTATATTTACATAAGGCTTACATATGGGTGAAATAGTGTGATGTAATGGTTTTATTTTTATTTTTTACCATAAATTGTATATCCAAAATACACTAATATGCCAAACACCACTCATGGCATTTTATGGAACTGAAATTGTATTTCTTATTAGTTTTGCAGGACTAGCTCAGCCAAGCCATTTATCCTTAGGTGTCCTACATTTATAATTAAATTTCCTTTACATATATGTAATTCCTGAATCTATTGCTGGGAAATGCATATTTATAATCACATTTCAAGGAAATTGCACATGATTCAATTGTGTTTTTATTTGTCACTCATGCATTTGTATTGTAATTGATTGTAATGCCCAGTTTTGATGAAAATTAACTTTCAATCTGTTGTGTTTGTTGACATTATATATGTCCACTGACCGGTTCTGTTACACTGCATTCCGTTCATCATTGATTAATACTGTTGAACATGTGCCCTGAATTTAACTTTATATGTATGTATTTGGTTACCTTCTTAAGTTTAGCCAGATAGCTGATGGCTTCACAAAGAGAGAGCTTTTTAATTCACTATAATCAAATCTTTGTGAATGTCATATAAATGTCTGAAACACTCATCAGAAGCTATGCCGGTTTTATGACTGACAGTAAATCTGTCATTTGCCATCTTCAGAATTTGCCCTTGGTGGTAACCAAAATTTCATTAGTGCCATCTTTCTCTTCTTTGTTATGCCTCTCTGTCTTTAATCCCCTCTCTTCATTTCTCTGTGGTTGCTCTTTCTTTTGCTGTATTTCCCTCCAGTTCTTCACCTAAACTTTCATTCCTTCTAGGGTTATCGTTTAATTTTCCTATTTATTAATATCTATGTATGTAACACCTATGTCCCACTCATTATTTCCCTCTTTCTTCTATAACATCCTCACCATGCTATTTTTCTTTACTTCTATCTTATTTCTCCCATAAGTCCATCTCTCTGTCCTTTTCACTCCTTTTCTCTCTATCTTTTCTCTCTCTGTCTCTCCTACCCCTATCTCTCCTTCTATCCCTCTCTCTTTGCACCTGGTCCTTCCCCTCTGAACCTCTCTGACAGCTCCTCATTAATCATTCCACCCCTCTGTCCACAATTCTCTCTCTCGCTTTCACATGGGAAGCAGCTCTCTCCAGTGACATTTATCTTCTCATCCTCCTCCCAATCTCTAACTTTTCCCAATGCTCTCTCTCTCTTTCTCTCTCTCATTTGTTTAACCTGGTCATTTCATGCAGTTTCCTCCAGTTTCATGATTCAGCAAATTCACTTCTAAGCTCTATATAATGTGAAGTGGATAATAATGGAAATTAAATTGTGGTTTAAAGTTTAAAATAGCATCACTAAGACCAGATCCACTTTCAGTGGTAAATATAAATTTTACCTAATTGTTTGAATGAATAAGCTTTGTCCACATTTTCATTTAAAATATTCAGTTTGCTACCACGATTCCTTAAGACATTTTAAATGCATTTAAATGTGATCTCTTTGGTAGTCCATAAGACATTCTTCAGATTTATATGGGAATGGCAAATGTAACCAACAAGAAATAAAATAATTTTTTCTAATGATTTTTTCCTAAAATCTATTAGCTGGTAAAGTGTCTGTTTACCACCAGGGACTTGGAAGAAACTTGCATATGGAGATCATGCACAGACAGTAACTTGAGCTGAGGACAACCTGAGATATTGAAGTGGTGATTGGGAAATGCACTCCTGTAATTGTTGTAAGTGTCAAATAATTTTCATTTAAAAAACTGAAAGTTTTAAAGTGTACAATAAAGAACCTATTAAAAAAAATCTTGAGTTTCAAATATATCATAAATATTCAAAATTTGGAAAGATTATTACACCAGTAGGATAATATTTATCTTTCAAAAAACAAAATCAGTTTAAATGTAGATTATTTTACTAAATGTTTTATCTGAAATTAAAGAAGCAATATTAAAAAAATAAATATTTCTATAATCTATAAAATCTATAATAATCTATTAATCTACTAGTTAATAAGCAAGTGCTTATTATATAATACAGTATATATATTCACACAAAACTTTAATTCAAAAAGCACAAACTAATTCACCATTTTATGATATAACGATATCAAAACAGTAAATCAGAGAGTTTAGATTTTATGCATAGTACGAGCAAACTAAAAATGTAACCATCAATATATCTGAAGTGCCTCCTTTATTCATGCAGTAGTCTTAAAAGCAAGATTTCTTAAGATTTTCATTTTAAAGGTGAACGTAAACTAAAAGGATTACGTTTCTTCCATGGGCAGACTTTTTTATTACTAGCAGAAAAGCCTGTAATAATAAACAGACTTTTCTAAATATAGCTGAAACAAGTAACTATAATCTGCAGAGTCTTGTGGACTAGAATTTTATGTAGATTAGTGACAGACAGAAATTTGGGAGAAATTCTTATAATTTGCTGGCATGCTACTAGCCATTGGAATGCCTATTACATGGGTGCTTGTGGTCAGTGGCCCAATGAGAAGTAAGTGGGAGCCACCCAGATAGAAAGTCATCCACTTCAGTAGTTGTACTGTTCTTATTTCACAAGAAAAGAAAACAGAGAGGACATTTTATCTTTTTGTGCTGTTTTCTTTGGTGGTGTGGCTATAACTGACAGTAGGCTAGTAAGATCTAACTTCTGTGTCAGTGTGAAAAAGACGCATGTAATTTAAGTAATTCAGATTTGTAGCAGAAAACATTTGGAAAATAGACCAGTCATACTCAAATTTGGACAGTTTGAAATAGAATTTTATATTTCCAAGCAAATAGTATATTTGGGCAGACAGTGCTATGTTGTATATGCACCAGATTATAATTAGCTTGCAAAAAATGGGCATTGAATAACAAACAAGAGTCAGAACAAGAGGTCAATCAAGGAGGATTGCTCACCTACCACCTACAACAACACCACCATGCTCGTTAGAGGAGGCAGAGGAAAATGAGGATGAACTCCTCTGCTTGTACAGCAGGCAGAGAGAAAGCTAAGGAAAGAAATTGTTTAAAACATGTTTAAACCTGTATTTTTACTTGGGTGCAGGGGTTCAAACCAAATCATCAAAGTTCCACATGATATAGTTCTGAGCAAATGTACTATAAAAAAGAGTGCAAGTTAAGTCAGATTTCAATAAACACTTAGGTAAAGATACAAAATTGGTTTAAAAATAGTAAATACACAAAAGGTCAGATAATCAACAAACAGGATATTGGAGAACAGACAAGAAATAGAAAATAGTATAGAAAACTGGTCAAGATAAAAGAAGACAAAAAAAGGTTTTGCTTATGAAAGACAATGCAATTTAGTGTATACTTTAAGGATGACCTGTATAAATTATTTTACTATGGCAGTGTATGTGCTAAGTAAATTGTTAGTTGTGCCTATGTAGTAAGAGAGTGACTGTAAGGGCTGTATGGTTAGTGTGTTTTGAGGGTGTTTGAGCCTATGTTGGCCTGTTGAAGGTCACTGAATCTGTTGGAAAATGGAAAATGAATTAGGCTGTGAATTGACAGCATTGGTAATATTTAAATCTCATTAATGTCAAACAGAAAATACTTAGTAACTGTATCTGGCACAATTATTTAGCTGAGTATTATATCATGATTTTACTGTGTCAGGATGATGAAACTCTCCCAGATGCAAATGCAGCCTAGCATTCTTGTTTAAACCAATTGCAGGCATATCTTAATAAAAAAAAAAAAAAGCAGTTTTCAAGCAGTAGAGCAAAAGTTCTATGGACATGTAAAGAAAGAAAGAAAAATTAATAAAAATATGAATTACAAAATACATTAAAAATGTACGGAAATCTTATTTTCTTTTATGTTCTTACAAATGTGAAGAGATATAAAAACTCATAAGAATGAACAAATTTTACAGAATATATTAAAAAATAAGCTAGAAACTAAATACAGAAAAAGACTGAATTACTGCTTCAATACTCAAACTAACATTTATTTATGTCTTCTTGTTCTCATTTAATCTCATAACAGACACAAATTATAGATATTCTGACAAAAAAAACAAAAAAAAGGCATCGCTGTTCTGAACTGTAATAAACCGGTATTTTTGAAATGACAGAGGGGCCATTAAAAAGTTTATTATTTAGCTTGAATATTGTATAGTAAGCTTGTAGTAAGTTCCATAAGTAAAGTTTCTCTTCATAACTGGTTCTAGGATGGAAAAAGAGATCCATATTTTGGTTAGTAATCAAAATATCGGAAGTTTCGATTCTGATATGGTTATCATCAGCTTTGTGAAATAAAGTTAATCCAAGAAAAACTTTATTTGAAATTGCACAATTCACTGTTCTTGTTATGCATTAGGGCTCCAAAACTGCTGTATTCTTCTTTTTTCTTTAGGGTTTCCTAACTTTTAAGGCATCCATTAATGTCATGTCATGACTTTTCCTGCCTTCACTTTATTTCTTTGTCTTCTCATTAGTTGTAATTTTTTTGCCTCTCAAACACCTGTTAATCCAAGATTAGATGCATGAGATGGCATTTTAGATTCATAATTTTTTTTTTTTCTACAATCCATGTCCACTAAGAATTCTGTTTAAACAGGATTTTGTGTCAAAGTTGCATGGCTCAAAAGACTTTTGTTTAGGTGCAAAACATACAGTTTGGTTAAAGGCATTATGTTTCATTGTTTGGGCCGGAAATCAGAAGGCAAGAGGCAGGTTTGGGGCATTTTTACCACTACCTTTCCTTTTTCAGCAATTTTTATTTCACTACACATACACACACACACACACACCCACACACACACACACACACACACACTGCTGTGTGGTGCTTCATTTTCTTTTGCTTCCTGGCTATGGCAGTTACTGAAAGCACAAGGAGACAGACATAAATAAACTAGCAGAAATAAAACACAGGTGAAAATCATTACATGTTACCGGGCAGTTCGAGCCACCTCCACTCCATCTGTTGCCATTCTTCATGCAGCAAAATGATTTGTGCAGGGAATGATTGAAAATGAGGGTAAAAGAGCACCCCTGTAGGTAGTATTGGAGGGTGCAGACCACCTGCTTGATAGTCAGACACTCCTACTCTGTGCTTTGCTTTGTCTCCTTTATCGCAGGCCTCCATCTGCTGTAGAGCATGGGGTGCTCCTCCCTCTTCACCAACTGGGACAAAATGGCCCCCAGGCCTCAGTCCGATGCAATAGTCTACAGAACAAAAAGAAAAGAATAATCAAGAAAATAAAACAGCAGGCTCCCATACAAAACTGCTTTTAGATAGAAACTCTAATGGCTGCATGCATAATGGCTCTCCCTTTTTACTAAAGCCAGTCTGAGGGCCAGTGAAATCCAAAAAGTTTGGAACAAACCTCCAGTAATAACAGCCAGCCCTAAGAACTGTTTCACCTACATTTTTGTAATTGGATATTGGGCAGGCTGCAAACACTGCTTTCTTATCACTTTATATTAATTACTCTTACTTGCTCAAAACTTGCCTCAGGGTTTGATTGTACATCAGGCTTGCAGCATGTCAGGGATATAATTTAGTAGTCCTATGTCCATGAGGAAAACACTGATGCTGGAAATCATCAGCTTCACCAATGTGCCTGCAGACCTGCCTAAGCTGCCCTAGTCTGAAGGTCATGAAAGTTTCTACCTGTATAGAGAGCAATATGTTCAGTTTTGGAGACATCAGGAAAGAAGGAGAAGAAAAAGAATTATGCTCATCTGCCATCAATCAGCTGTATGCTCATCTGCCATCAATCATCAATCACAGGAGTCCTTTTGCGCATACTCAAAGGATTCTCTGACTTCAGTGACTGGAAAAATCAGCAGTGCTCTTCAGGAGTCTAAAAACCATGCTCCAGAAATGCCCTCTTAAGGAGAAGTCACAAAGTGCGTTTCTTCTCCAGCCATTCCCCTGCAGCTGCCAAATGCTGTAAGTGTCACAGCTAAGGCTATAATTTCATCTATGAAGGCTACCATGGAAAGTTCAAGGAACACAATGGGGGACTAAAGCAACTTCTGGAATGACCATAGGCTCTAACCATGCTCCTGCACAAGGGCTTTAAAGTACAGCTGCTTCTTTTGTGCAGGTTGAGGTACTGGCTTTGGTAAAAGATGACCAGGGCCTTTATGATCAAGGGGGAAGGGATCTATTGGCATGTTTACAGTAGCCAAGAAGTGCAAAACACATTAACAAATCAGAAAACAAATAAACTAATTAGAAACACTAACAAATCCGAAAACAAAATAACATATGCAAAAATAAAATAACAAATCCGAAAACACAACGACAAGTCAGACAAACCTGGAAAGGTAGGTATAGTTTGTGAATAGAAAACTTACCGATCGTTGGAGGAGACACCTGTCATTCAAGATATACAGGTATGAAATCTTATAACTTTGTTGCTTTACATGTGTAAAGTTCTTTGTTTACTTTAAACTATTTTTTATTTCGATTAGTGCACCTTTAAATATAGGAAAATAACACAAGCAAACTTTGGCAAGCAAAAAGAAAATAGAATTAATTCAAATCTACTTTGAGGAAGGACATTCATATGCAGTGATGTTGGAGATGCTGCAGTATATCATGACATAAAGAATAGTTTGTACACTTTTACACATACGTTCCAACTTTCTCCTGCCACAGACTGTTGTACTTCAGACGCTTTGTGGTCTGATATCCATAACTGGCTTTACCCAGAGGTTTCCCATCTAAGAAATTTCACTGTGAAGGACATTATCTTTGGACTTGTAATGAACAATAACAAAGACGACTTTCTTGTTGATAATAGACTGCTAATCTCAAAATTTTGTATACACAAATCAAAATTCTTGAAAGTGAAACCGTTTTTTTTGCATTTTATAATGAGAAATTTATTTCACAAAAACCCTGAAAGTGATTTAAAAAAAATGCAATGAATCTTTTGTCCTTTATAGAAAAATATGATTTACAGAATAAACCATAGCCCTGTTTATTTTTATCCTTTTTTATTTAATTGTATTATTATTTATGTATATAATTTATTATTATTATAATTATTATTATTATTATTATTACTATTATTATTATCATTATAAATGTTAATTATTTATTAATTATTTCCCTATTTCCCCTAAATATGTGTATATATTTTTTATTTTCATGTACCTGTTCTGTGTATTGTAATGTAAATTGTACTTGTTATTGCCACGTTGTTTGTATATGGCTAATTGCTTAATAAAAAATAATAAAATAATAAAAAAGACTGTTGTACTCCCTGAATATCTTGAATGACGGGTGTCTTGTCCAATGATCGGTAAGTGTTCCATTCACAAACTATACCTACCTTTTCAGGTTTGTCTGAATTGTTGTGTTTTTGGATTTGTTAATTTGTTTTTGCGATTGTTATTTTGTTTTCAGATTTGTTACTTTGTTTTTGCATTTATTTTGTTTTCGAATTTGTTAGAGTTTTCTAATTTGTTAATTTGTTTTCTGATGTTTATTGCACTTCTCGGCCATCGTACATGTTGGATTCATCATCAATATTCTATATTTTTGGTTTTAGCACCACTGTAACACTATCATAGGTTGGCAGCAAGTTGCTAGTAACTTTGCTTTTCAGTGATTTTATTTCACTACACACATACACAGAAACTTGACTCTGTGCTGCTCTGTGCCATTTTCCTGCCAGGTTGACCTGCCTCTGCTTCACCCACAGCTGACACTTGACAACAAGTATCTGCTGCCCCAAATTGGAAGTGAAGTGCCATGCATAAAATTCAGATTATGTAAAGTAGTTTCAGAAGTATTTCAAAATATCAGTCCATATATTAGATATGATAATCTATACATATGGCTAGACAATCTAGACGAATTATTGTTTAAGTTTTGCTTTGGGGATTAACATTGCTAACTTTGGGGATTAACATTGCTAACCATTAAGGCAGGGGGCATCAAGGGAAGTGGCCCCCAGTTCAAAACCCAGCACTACCACTGCCACTGTCACTGCTAAGCCATTTAACAAGGCCCTCAACATTGTCTGCTAAATGATATAGATGTAAATGAATGGCCAAAATTTAGGGCCAGATTAAAAAGGTTTGATTTTGTAGATTTAATATATCAGCTTTGGCAATATCTTACAATGGGCACATGTTTAAAGAAGCAGTTTTTATAATTACCATAATTAAACATTGTTCAAGTTCTGACCAGGGCCTACATGGCAACTTGATACATTCTCTGGGTGGGATGAATAGCATTTCTCTCTTTCCTGTCAATTGAAGCATCACTAGTTACACTAGTGACAATGTAACACTAATGACATGTATGTGCTGTTGTATGTATGTGAGAAAGCAGTTAGCATTGTCCACAGATCATTAATGCTTCTCCATTTTGACCTGCTATGCAGCATGTACAGCAGTTCAAAAAGGTTGACTAAACAAATATCAGGGAAAGCACATGATTCATATGATTATGCATATGCTTTCTCAGTTATATGTTTGGTAACAGTTGTTTTAATAAGTACAGTGGAACCCACTTATCTCGACCTCGGTTAACTCGACAACTCTATTAAGTCGACGTTTTTGAAGTGGAACCGTCAAATTCTCGTTTTGTCTAAGCATTTTTTTATCGGTTACGCCGAACCCTGATATCTCGAGCACAAGGGGGGGAAAAATTTGCCATTTAACGTCGGTTATCTCGATCGGCGCTGTGCAGCCGCAGAAGAACTCGCGAAAGTGGAGGAAAAATCGAGCCTTACAGATGCTACAGGTGTTGTATTGTATACTGGTGAATCTCTGCTGTTAGTTAGTGCACATATGCCTTTTGTTGTTAAATGTTATGCGATGAACGGGAGGCGAAAGCCTCGATGGTAGGAGCGCAGTGCGGAACGTGGGATGAGCAGCAAAAGCATAGAATGAACAACGGCAGGATCGGGGGGGAATCCGCGATGCGCTTTGGAAAGAAAAGCGCAGCCGTTGAGAGAGTGCCGGTGGGAAGGCACGTACCGGGATACGCATGAGCGATAACAATGACCGCCGTGAACTAACATACTCATACACGACACCTTGTGTGTCCAAACTTTTGGTCTGTACAAAAAAGTGAACTGAAAATATGTCATATTGTAGGTTCTTCAAAGTAGGCATCAAGAGAATGCCAAGAGTGTGCAAAGCAGTAATCTAAGCAAAAGGTGGCTACTTTGAAGAACCTACAATATGACATATTTTCAGTTGTTTCACACTTTTTTGTTATGTATATAATTCCACGTGTTAATTCATAGTTTTGATGCCTTCAGTGTGACTCTACAATTTTCATAGTCATGAAAATAAAGAAAACTCTTTGAATGAGAAGGTGTGTCCAAACATTTGGTCTGTACTGTATACCAACAATAACGGACGGTGAGAGTGTGGAAGTTTAAATAGGAGCTCGTGATGATGCTAAACGAGCACCATATGTGCCCGATTGAAGCCGGGAGCTTCAGAGAAAGCGGCCGAGAAAGCACCTGCTACGCCGAAGGGGGCGTGGCAGGTGGATTCCTGACAGTTAACAAACATGTATGTACATTTTCATAACATGCCTTCATCAAACAAATCGCGGCAACGCTGTTGTGTAAAAAAACCCTCTAAAAACACGTGGATGCACATTCTCATTTATTAACGCACATCATGTACATAAAGAAATTTCAAGCACGTTAATATATTGCCGCCATATTGATTTTCGGTTATCTCGATCATCGGTTATCTCGATGCTTTTTGGCGACCCCCTAGGACATCGACATAACCGGGTTCCACTGTATATAAATATTATTTCATCTAGTATTTGATCTAGTATTTAAAAAGTATATTAAAAAAATAAAAACAAAAACATTGGAGGGAGGGGGTTTTCAGTTGACAATGTAAAAGCATTTTACTTGAAACGGTTGCTTGAGTTTTAGAGAAAGAACTACATTTAATTTTTGTTGCTACAATATTTTTTTTTAATCACATGTCAATGGCAGATTTTGACAAAATAAAGCAATTATGAGCTAAACATGTCACTGTCTGAGTTAAATACATGGTTTAGTGGCAGTGTGAAATGGTGAAATCCACACACTGTGAATAGGACAACAGGAACTGTGATATGAATGACAGAAGTTTTGATGGTGTGTGGGTTTGTGTTTCACCGGGTTTTGTCAATGAAATCCTTTCAGCCTTCGATTACCTGAGGAGAATATGTCTGCATCCCATGGTGCACTGCACCTTATTTCCCATTGGCCCACAGTGCAGCAGTGACACCTGCAGGTGTGAAGTGATGAAAGATCTTTTTTTTTATTTTTACTTCTATCCTTTCTTGCCTTTTTTTATCTCTGGTTTTGTTCTCTATCTATCTATCTATCTATCTATCTATCTATCTATCTATCTATCATCTATCTATCTATCTATCTATCTATCTATCTATCTATCTATCTATCATCTATCTATCTTTTTCCCCCACTTCAGCTTTCTTTAATAGTTATTTATCTATCATTATTGTAAAATATTGTAATGTTTTTATAACCCTTTCACACCAAGTTTTTATCTATCTATCTATCTATCTATCTATCTATCTATCTATCTATCTATCTATCTATCTATCTATCTATCTATCTATCTATCTATCTATCTATCTATCTATCTATCTTTTTCCCCCACTTCAGTTTTCTTTAATAGTTATTTATCTATCATTATTGTAAAATATTGTAATGTTTTTATAACCCTTTCACACCAAGTTTTTATCTATCTATCTATCTATCTATCTATCTATCTATCTATCTATCTATCTATATCTATCTATCTATCTATCTATCTATCTATCTATCTATCTATCTATCTATCTATCTTTTTCCCCCACTTCAGTTTTCTTTAATAGTTATTTATCTATCATTATTGTAAAATATTGTAATGTTTTTATAACCCTTTCACACCAAGTTTTTATCTATCTATCTATATCTATCTATCTATCTATCTATCTATCTATCTATCTATCTATCTATCTATCTATCTATCTATCTATCTATCTATCTATCTATTTCTTGCTCTGAGAAGGACAAGTGCACTGTGTGATCAGGGCGCTGTGGGTCGTGTCTCTAGCTAATTAATATGCACAGCAAGGACGAGCTGACAGAATCCAATCAGAGCTGCCTGCAAGAAGAAACAGCACAACATGCACACGCACACAGAGACACACACATAATAGACAATTCAAAAACAAAGAATGCCTAACGTGAATTAAATGTCATTAATTACACATGACATCATGCAGTTTCCACAGTGAGCACATGCAACTTACATCCCGTTGGTTCCTTTAAATATTCTGTTTGCTTCTGCCCTCCAGTACAACCACTTTGCTGCAATTTAGAATAATTTAATCAAGAAATCACCAACAATTGCTCTAGCAATCACCATTAAACCTCAGCACAAAGTAAATGCAGTTTTGTTTACTTTGCATTTCTCACAAGTCCCTGGCTATTGGTAAGTCATAAAAAATTCTTGGCAGCCCAACAGTGACACATACTCAGAATCTCTGATCATATACTCACTCTCTCTCTCTCTCTCTCTCTCTCTCTCTCTCTCTCTCACACACACACACACACACACACACACACACACACACACACAAGTACAGTTGTTTAAAAACGATATTTTAATGGCTGTCATCATGCATTTTTTTTTTTTGTTTGTTTTTTTACAATATCACAGATAAAAGACTAATCTATACAGGAACTAAGCAAACATGTATAAGTAGATGTTTATTACAATTTACTGCTACTATTTAAGCAGTAACTACTTTCAACAGATCCACAAGTTATTATTGTTATTTTATAATAACTATGCACCTGATTTGTTTTATTCATATGTAAAGAATCAGGACATTTGTGAGTATATATTTATATTTTAATATTAATGATAATATGTATGTATGTATCTACATAATTTAATATGTGGAGAGTTTTAGCAGTTATTACTTTGTATTTACATGGAGCTATGTTAAACAGTAAATACGATATACATGTTTTTTGTATCACACCACCCATTTGTTTAGAGCAGAAATACTGGGAATAAAAATGACCGCTGTGTCTTGATAACCGGGATGGCCTGCTCGATTTTTTCAAACAATAAATAGGTTTAAATGTATATTTGTAGTCTTATTATTCAGTTTCTCATGTGTAGACTGGATGTGTTCTAAAAAAGAATAATCCAACATGAAGTTCAGAGAACTGTCTTTGGTAAAAAGAAAAATTAGGCCAGTTTGCAGCTAAAAAAGAGGGAAAATCAATCAGAGGCATTGCACACATTGGGCATTGCCAAAACAAAAATCTGGAATGCCCTAAAAAAGAAAGAATCCACTGAAGGGAGAGTGAAAGGAGAGATTTACCAAAACAGCCACTGAGAGAGTCGGGAAAAGAGGTTTGGAAAAGCAAATTGGTGATGTCAATGAGACACAGACATTGTAAGCAAAGGACATACAACCAAATAACAATTTGGTTATTTAGTTCAGATTCAAAAAGAATAAGAAATGATAAGCTGGGTAAAATATTATGCGATAAAGAGAAATTAATTAATAATGACTGATGTATTGCTTTTCTGTAGTTGACGTACAACTGCTTTTTCACACAGTAATTTATTAAACATTATTGAAGTAATAATGTAAATAATAAGGTATATAAAAATAAAAATAATAATGACAAGAAGAAGCCATTTAGTCTTTTATACAGTACAATACATGGATTGGGTAGTAGATGTTAAAGATGAAGTAATAACTGCTTATTTAAAAATTTACCCCTCCTTATATATTTAGTAAAAAGACATATTACATTATTATATAATATTAACATTGTCAGAATAATGGCACAGTGACCAATTGAATACATCTTAATTTTTCCACTTTCCTCTTAAAGCCATTTTAACCAGTACGGAGTATTCATAAGGACTTTTTTCTTACATAGCTAAAATGTGATTTTACTGTATGTTGAACATACTGAAATTTTAGTGAATTACAGCTAATTAGCATAAATGTTCAAAATAAGCACAGTTGAGCAGTTTTATATCATGATTTTAGTGATTTATAGATGCACTTAGATACAGTTATTAGACTTATCAAAAGACTACAGTTACCCAAGAGGTTTTTTTTTTTTGTGCTAGTTTTTTTTTTTTTTTTTTTACTTTTTAGCTTTCTAGCCCAAAGAAGAAAAGTGTCACAGTTCTCAATTGAGAAGGTCCTCAGGCTCTAAATTCCCCCAGGAGCATTGTGCCATTTCAGGCCAATACAAGCAGTCTATCGTTGCTGTCTAACAAAACATCCTGTTTTTTTATACCCTTTAAAATCTGACAAGCATTTAAATACTAAAAATGTTAGATTTAGTTATCAACTCTTGATGTTAATGGTTCAGATTACTCTCAATCTTACTGGTTGTAAAATATTAGTAGGTTATTAGTTTTATTTAATTATAATTTAATATTATAAGTTTTAATATATTACCAGAAGACACTGGTAATATTATGCCCAATTCACATCAAATAATAGAGAATTTCAGGGGAAGGCGGTCCCTACACTGCGCATACATCGCCATAAAATAATCTTCAGTTTGAACTATTTGTTAAGGCTTATCTTTGTACAATAAAGTCTTATTTATTATTAAGTTAATGCCCATAATGCATACATAAACTATATCAACAGTGGGAGCACAATTTTTATAGGTTTATCTTGTAAAATTAGCAGACAATATACTTTTATTTTAAAGTCTTTATATTGCAAGACAAAATAGTTTCCATGTAGTTATATCGTGTAATATACAATATTGTATCAAGATTTATGTCTACAGATCTTTTTCAGTAGATATAAAACAGCTTAAATAATAGCAAAGACAAGTGTTTTATATGAGTCGTATTTGAGATTGTCTGATCCTAAAAAAATTACTCAGACTATTAATTATGCACTGCAACAAAGAAATATCAATTCATGCAATGATTTGGATGTATTATGTCCTCATTTGTGTGTTCCAACTCTACTGAATTCATGGTGTACAGCATTACTTATATAATATATAGAAGCTCAAAATCGAGAAGTGGGTCGAATCTATTATTCTAAAAACAATTTAAAACTGTAAATAGTTGTATATCTTGAATATTTAACATTAAAAGTGATGGCAATTCTATTGCCCTTTTTAATTGTCAGTAAATTTATGATTTTGAACTTTTTAACAGCTTTGTACAAAAAAAAAAAAAAAAAAACAGAAACAGATATTAAATACACACAAATACCTGCACCATGGTATAATAGTCATACGCATGCCCTCAAGAGAGCAGGCAGTCATCTGGAGAGAATATAGCAAAAAACAAAATTGAGGTTTTTAGAATTACGTACAAAGACAGAATGCTCAGTTACAGGCAGGCGCTAACCGTTGCTAGGGCTGAGCACCTGAGCAAACTCATAGAAAACAGTCAAAACAATTCCAGGTTATTTTTAGTACAGTGGATAACGTTAACAACAAATCAGATATCTAAAAAAGAGTATTCCATCACAGTTTAGTAGTGAGGACTTAATGAATTTCTTGTAAAATGTAAAGTATTAGAAACACAATTGTGAAGATCTCATGATCCAGTTTCACCTAAAGCTTTACAAATACAATTACAATGCTTGACAAGCATAGGACAGGAAGAGCTGTATGATATCACCAAAGCCAAATCAACAACATGTCTCTTACTGTAGATCCTATTCCAACTAAACTTCTAAAATACTGTTGCATACAGTATTTCAATATTATTTACTCCTCGATCTCTTTAGGTCATGTCCCTAAACCCCTTAAGTTGGCAGTTATTAGGCCCCTCATTAAGAAACCTAATTTGGATTCAAACAAACTATCAAATTACAGACCAATTTTAAACCTTGTGTTTTTGTCTAAGATTATAGAAAAGCTTGTGTTTGCCCAGTTATGTTCCTTCTTACAAGAAAATTATATATTTGAAGAGTTTCACTCAAGTTTTAGGCAACGTAGCACAGAAACCGCTCTAGTTAAAATCACAAATGACATGCCATCAGCATTCAGGGATAGGCATTAAACTGGTTTAAATCCTATCTGTCTGATCCGTAAATTGTTTTTTATTTAAATGGAGATCCCTTCCTTTTCACTGTATACATGCTTCCCTTGGGAAATATTATTAGAAGGCATCGGATTAGCTTCCACTGTTATGCCGATGATACCCAACTACAGTGGAACCTCGGGTTACGAGCGCCCCTGGATACGTAAAATTCAGGTTAAGAGTCGCAATTCATAAAAAATGTTGCCTCTAGTTACGAGAAATTTTTTAGGATACGAGCGTTGCGCACGGAAAAATCGAAACGGAAACGAGCTTTTCAGGTTAAGAGTAAAGTGATGGAACCAATTAAACTCGTAACCCGAGGTTCCACTGTATATATCTCATCAAAACTAATAGTTCAACAGTAAAAGACCTGGGAGTTATTTTAGACAGCATCTTGCCTTTGAAAAATCATATCACATATACATATACATATCATATATACATATGTACGATGGGAATATCACCCATATTACAAAAAACAGCCTACTTCCACCTTAGAAATATTGCTAAGCTAAGAAACATGTTGTCTAAATCTCTTAAAAAGAAGCTTGTTCATGCATTCATGTTCTCCAGACTGGACTATTGTAATGCATTACTAGGTGGTTGTCCTGTATCATTAATAAACAAGCTACAGTTAGTCAGGAATGCAGCATCCAGAGTTCTCACAAGGTCAAGAAAATATGACCATATAACCCCAAACTTAACATCCCTACACTGGCTACTTGCTAAGTTTCAAATCGACTAAAAAATATTGCTACTTACTTGCAAGGCCCTAAATAGTTTGGCTCCCATGTACAGTATCTACTGTATGCAGTCTTCTAAAATGCTACAATCTGTCATGCTTTTTGAGATCCCAAAACTCTGGACTTCAATTACAGTAGTTCCTAGAATAGCAAAGTCCACTAAAGGTGGTAGAGCATTCTCACATTTAGCACCAAATGTTAAACTACTTTATAAGTTGCTCAGTAGCTCCTGGCTACTCATCAGGGATAAATACACATTATTCACTTAAATTTTTTTAATTCTGTAAAGCTGATTTGAGACAATGTCAATTGTATAAAGCGCTATAGAAATACACTTGAAAAAATTGGGAAGTGAGTGACAACATCTCTAGGTTACGGATGTAACCCTAGTTCCCTGAGGAACAAGCCGCTGCATCAAAACGCTTTGGGAATGCCCCTGCATTGTTCACGCTCTGAATCATGTGTAAAATCCGACAAATAGGCAAGTTGTGACGTCATTGGCAAGTGACGTCGCGCAAACCAGGAAGCTAAAAAACAGCGGAGCGATGGTAGCAGCATTAGCTTCTGAGAAATGTGAAGGTAAGCGCTCACAGGGATGCAGGGAGTATGGCTCAGAACGCAGAGTTTCGTTCCTTTAGGGAACTAGGGTTACATCTGTAACCTAGAGATGTTCCCTTTCAGGAACTCGAGCTGCATCGAAACGCTTTGGGAACAAGTATACCATCGCACCATACTGACCAGTCCCTGCCCAGAGTGTCTGGGCAACCCCAGCATGCAGGACAAAGGTCAATGGGGTGGACCAACCCACAGCATCACATATGTCCTGCAGGGGCACCCCTGCGGACCAGGCCATAGAGGGCGCCATACTTCGGATCGAATGAGCCTTGACTCCGAACGGAGTGGGAAGACCAGAGGACTCCATCTACTGAGAGTCTGGTTATTGGCAGGAAAACCTTTCCTATGAGGGCCATAGCAGACAAACAGTTGCTCCAACCTCCTCCATGGACAATTCTGCTTCTCCTGGTCAGGAACTAGGAAGGGGGGAGGGTAGAATGCCTGCAACACGACGGATCTTAGGTACATACCTAGCTCTAGGGTAGAGGAACGCACTGGCCATGCCAAGGGTAAACTTTAGGAGAGATAGGGCCACAGACATGGCCTGCAGGTCCCCGATCCTTTTAAGGGAGGATGTCGCCAAAAGGAAGGCGGTCTTAACCAGCAGGTACCTAAGGGCCACCTTGGCCAAAGGCTCGCAGGGGGGCTCAGACAGAGCCGCCAGCATGATTCCACAAAGCCAAATCACACACAGGCACTCTGGATCATAACCACGCAGGAAACATGTCACAAGAGGGTGATTTCCTAGCAACTTCCCCACCGGCAGGGTACAGTAAGCTGCAATAGCAGACACTTAAACCTTCAAGGTGGATGGGGCCAACCTGTTTGCAAATTGTTTGTGGAATGTCCTCTGGAATGGAGGATGGTCTCAACCACCTCAGTAGATAGATCTGATGCTAGAAACCATGCCCCCCTCAGGGGCCACAGCCATAGCCTCCACAACTCTAGGCAGGGGTGAACCAGGGTTCCAGAGGGGACAGTTCAGGTCTCCTGGGTCACAAACAGATCTACCTGGGCTCTGTAAAATCTTCGCCATACCTGCTGCACCACCTCGGGGTGGAGCCTCTATTCCCTGGACCTCAGCCCTTGCCTCAAAATGGCGTCCGCTCTCCAATTCATTCAGCCCGGGATGTGAACGGCTCTCAGCAGGACGAGTTTCCCTTTGGACCACAGGAGAGTCCGGTGCGCCAGCCTGTACAGGGGCGAGACCAAAGACCCTCCTGGTGGTTGATGTACGAGACCACCAATGTGTTGTCTACATGGACCAGCACGTAGTGATCCCTCAGGTCCCGGAGGACATGTCGGAGCGCCATAAGCACAGCCATCATCTCCAGGCAGTTTATGTGCCATGCACAATGCAGCTCGTCCCACAGACCTCGGGTGGAGCGGGCACTCATGACCGCCCCCTACCCCATGAGGGACGCGTCTGTTGTCAGTGTTACGCGACTGTTTAGCTGACTCCTGAAACCTGTCCATGACTGCATGCACCGCATCACCAAAAATGCCATAAGTAGCTACCGGGGCATCCAGCAGAAAAGCTTTGTCTCTTTTGGGAATATCCGACAAGGTGAGCCACAGATGCCTCTCACAGCAGGTCGGCCTAGTAAGCCTGCAACACACCCATCGTGTGGAGGCAGCCCGCGGCCTGGCCTGCTGCTGCGTAAACCTTACCTACTAAGGCCGAAGTGGCGCCTTCAGTGACGCAACACCCGGGGAGAAATAGCTTGCTAGCGTATCTTCAACTCGGGGCATCTCCCCATAACCACAATCCTTAAACCCAATAATGTCCACGTACAGAGAACCTTGTGGGGAGAAAGAATGGGCAGTATTTGGGATCTCCCAAGACCTGGACACGTCGGTATGCTGGTCAGGCAAAAACGGTAGTCGCCAGCACAGAGGGTGGGATGCGGAACGCAGGAAATGCTCATCCAGCTTGCTGGGAACGTGCTGCTTCTGCTTCTCACCCGGCCAAGCTAACTCCAGCTTAGACATGGCTCACGTCACTAGCTCCAGGAGCTCCTAAAACAGCACCGGCTGCGAGGAGTCTGCGGGTTCGCTAGCATCTGGAAACGCTCCCTCCTCAGATGAAGAGAACCGGAGCTCCTCGCCACATGCATCGGGAGAAAGACTCGCCTCTGTGGGAGCTCTCCCCGAGATGCAGGAGCACGACCCGGCAGGGGAGGCTGGAGAGGACTCATCCGTCTCCATACCTTCTGCTAGGTCGGCCTGCGAGCCCCATGACCCACGGCGCCGCTTCGCTTTAGCGGGACCCGAGCCGCGAGGGAGAGCACTCTCCCCGAAGATTGATCTCCGGGAGCGGAGAGTGAGAATAGCCAAACAGCTACAGCACGGACAATCGTCTCTCTCGAGAGCCTATTGAGCATGCTCCACTCCCAAACAAACAACGCATAGCTCATGAGCATCACCTTCCGTAATGAACCGGGGGCAAGGAGGGACACACATGCGAAAGCCTGTCCTGTTTTGTTTAGCCATGTTGCACAGATTAACACAAAAAGCGCTTACCTGAACAACATTGAACTCCGCTATTTTAAATAGAAATTGTTTTTACTTGTCAATAAAATAAGCTGTAATGAGAATAGTATTAAATTAGAAAATAATGAAGATTATTTTACTAGTGATTGGAACCTGTATCTGTATATAAACTAGTCTAATCTGGTCTAATAAATATAAGACTAGACTAGATTATTAACTATTCCAATAATCTTTTATTTTTACGTATGCATGTAGGCATGTATGTATGTAATGCATGTATGTTTGAAAGTATGTATTTATTTATTTGTTTTATTTATATAATAATTATTTATATATTTAAAAACAAAATTTATTTTTTACTTTACTATTATGTCCCCCAGAAAAGATGATCATTGAATTGGCACTCCATTATAATACCTGTATAATTTATTGGTGTTATTCCCATGGCCAATCTCAATTTCAATTTGTGTTGTCTACTGTGCCACATTGAACTGATCAACTAGCATTGCAGATCCATTCAAATAGGTAGCAGGAAAAAAAGTCTTTAACAGTACATTAGCAAGCACAACAGGGGCTCTTTTAGACAGAACAGGGTTATTCAGTGGTGACATAAGTCAGTCAGATACACTGCTTTGTCATCCACAGCAGCAGTAGCTGCATATATTTTGCTGTAGATCACATTATTAGATTGTGGGCCATTGAATCGTGGACCAGGCATTTGTTGTTAGTGAGTTGTTTGTTTTCAAATATCTGTAGGAGTAGCAGATTAGATGCGCCACCTTCTAGTAAATTTGTCAATCCCCATGACACAGCACTCTAATGAGAAAGTCTACTCTAATTGATTAAAGCAAGGCGAAGGGGTAGGTATCTCTTACAACAGGTATCAATGTGTTTACTTTTCGATGCTTTGCTGACCTCAACATCATCTGTAATACTGTGCACCCCCAGGGTGACTTATATAATGTCACATTAGCATTGTTATTCTACCCTAGTATGTTGTATATCCATATGGTTTATAATAATGTTATATCACTTTCTACACAGAATCCAGTTTAATTGCAACAATGTGCTTTCTTTGACTCACCGAAACTTATTGTTATTCTTGATAGGAGCATCATGGCAAACTTTTTTTCAGTATATAGCTGGCAAGTCCAGGGCATTCAGCCAACTTTGAAACAGTATGCAAGCCAATATACCCACTTTGAACAAAGAATATAAAGTTATGCAAATAAAAGAATTCTAGGCAGATATAGAAAACAGTTATCAATCACAATGTCAAGACTGCATTCATAACAGACATGGCTCTGCCCTTCATTAAAAAGCCATGCATGGCAAGCAAGCCTTATGATGTTGAATCCAAATAATACTTTTGAAAGTAGACTTTTGTTTTACTCCTTTTTTATCATGACATTTGTCTTTTAAAATACTTGCTATGGGAACTCCTTTTCCAGTAGTCAAATATCAAAGATAGCAAAAAGGATCAAGTTAAAGTGGGGAAACTGTCTGTATCGTTTAGTAGTTGAAATATGGAAATGATTTTGTTTTTATAAAGCATGTCACCTTATACAGTATATCATGCCAATAGTAGTATTATACATTTAATTAATTTGTAACTCATTAAAGACCTTTATGACATTATGGTCATGATGTGTGGTGGAAAGAACCTACAAAACTTACAAAAGGTCTTGCAACTTTGTTGGATGAAACTTCTTTTCTTGGTTGACAATGCACTGTAATTACTTGGTGTTCTGTGACTGTAAAACAGTGACATTTTTGTTACAACTAACTTTGCTGTAGCAGTGAGAAGTATAATTTCCATTGTCTGAAATACTTTAATAGTATTTCTGGATTTAAGGTAAGAATTACAGATTAAGGTAATTGCATTATTACTGTTCATCATTAAACTCTAGAGACTTCATCACCATGGTTACAAGGTACCCAGCTATTGGAATCTGGCCTGGCAGTCCAGAAATAAAAGAACTGGAACTTTATGTGGCATGTTTCTGATGGTTCTCAAATTGCCTAATCAGGTGTATAGGCATAGCATTTCCTCTGTTGATATTCTTGGCACCTTTGTCAGGTGATTTGGTGTGTGTTCAGCAAATATGCTGCTCAAAATAAATTATTCTGGGAATTTGTAGGTATGTTCACACTTACAGTTACAATGTGGTTAACATATGCCTACTTCGTCTATAGCACAGTGTCATATCATCCTTTCAGTGTAGTGTGCAGGGACAACTGCACTGTTTTGCGCACTGCATTAACGCACTGGTAATTATGGTAGAATAACCAATGTAATAATGGAATCCTGGACACTTTTTTTTTTATTATTTAGTGGTTGCAGGATGTTCTACAAAATCGAAGAGGGGAAGTGATCAATAGGCCACTACATTTTGACATTTTCTGAATGGCAGATGAACTAATTGAACATGCCACTATTGAACATTAGAACTCAAGTGCAAATTAAGAAGGCAGTCTAGGGCAACTAAAATTAGTTGTTCAACTAGAGACCATGAAGCAATACGCATTTTGTGTTTAGTTTTCTGCACACCTGTGATATTATTTAACAAGTTGTATATGATACTAATGTCTTTGTAGATAATTTGATCTAATTGCAAATGTTACCCTTATCCTGGGTTGCATTTATTGTCTATTTATTAAAAAAGAATAAATGTATACAGAAGAAACATGCATTTAAATAGTCAAAATAAGCATTTTCTCTTTTTTTCTACAAATTTTATAATTATTATATTATTTTATTTTTTAATGCAATTTCAGCTTGACTATTGAGAAAAGAACAGTAGATTCTTTATTGCTATTAACTGACATTTGCCAATTTCTTCGGTCCCTATGATGACTACAATTGTATGTGAATAAGCCAAAATCTGTCGCACCTTATGTTTGTTAATAGGAGTCATTAAATCTACGAACATTCTTTGTGAGGTACCCACTCAGAAATGCTTGCAACTGCCACCAACTGCCTCTGCCTTCATCACCATAGGTGTTAATATATTAGGTACACCAGACTCTCTTTATACATAAGTAATAAACACACTCAATGAAAAAATATTACATGTCTATCGCATATCTTGGATGCTTAGATGGAAAGCAAAAGGATAAAAGCGAATCCATAAATCCATGTGGAAATCTGTGCAAATTGCTTTTGCTCATGTAATTCACTGTTTCAGAGCTCTTCATTTCAGAGAGTGGCATATAAAAGATGACTGTGGTGCTCAATTGATTGATTGTTTTACAAGAGTGAAAGGATGCCCCTTTTGAAATTCATTAAACCAGATGAAGGAAAAAACATTGTTGACCCTGTGCAATCCCCCTCTCCAAGCAACACCAATACTACCACCCCCAATGTCCACCTCCACTTACATTTGCAGTGCTAACATTCTTCACTTAGTCGGTGTAGAAGTGTTTTCTGAGCTTCCTATCCTCCTGCAATAAACCAGTTTACACTCTCCTCTTCAGTTTGCTGACCTTTTCACCTTTGCAGAGCAGAAACTTGTTTAGCATCATCACCAAATATGCAGCATTCTTTATAACTAATCACATATATCAACGGGCTTTTCACTGCAGAATATTAGTGCTCTGATTGATGAGTTTTAGCCCCTCGTGATCGAGTTGTTTATTCACTACTGAATTCTCACTGTACTCAGTGAGGCTCAATAATCAGTTCAGTGTCACATTCATTAGCTTTTAGGGTCCCACAGTGATGGACCACCCGACTGAGGTTCAATAAAGCTCTGGCACCTGGACTGATGTTCCTTATATGTTTCAGGCAGCTTATAAAACCATTAACGTCTCATTAAATAGGTTGCCTTTGCCTAGACTTTTCCTCTACCTCTCTCTTTTGCTTTCTCTTTTGAGTGTTTATATTAAATCTTTATCAGTCATTAATGTTTTACCCCTCTAGGCTTTCATAATGACGTGAGGAAAACAGTTCATAAAAACAAATAAGGCTCATATAAAAAAATATTTATGTATTTCAAAATAAGGTTTATCTTAAGATAATTGGAAATATAGGTAAATTAGAGTACATTTATAAGACATTTATTCCATCACCTAGGCATGGAAAAAAAAAAAAAAAAAGAGTCTTGATGCATGCCTGCTTTATACCCTGAAAGATGGTCAAGCAATGGTTCCAAATGTGTGTGGTTGAGTGGTAGACGATTGTTGACTTTTTAGGTAAGCATTGTTGTTTTAAATTTGAAGTGGGCAGCTAAAGGAAGTTAGTAAAGAGCACACTGCAATCGAGTGGTGTAGCAGAACTTAGGATGTTTGAAAACTAGTCAAGCAGCTGCATTCTATACTCAGTTAAATAGGCTGAATGGCATTTAAAGGCTTTCCAGGAGCAAGTTACCATAATCCAGTCTCTAATTGACAAGGAACTGACATTAAACTGTCAAGAAACACTTAAGAAAAATGGGTGAATAAATTATGGACAAATCATTTTTATGTTGGAAAGGACAATTGAGAAAAAGTGTATCATATTAGCAGTGTAATAGGGAAAGCACAGTTTATTATCCAATGTTTACCCCAAGGTTATGACCAGATTTTGAGTTTTGAAAGGAATCCATGGAGTTCACAAGAACCTGACAAATTGTAAGGTGCTTTCCTCCTGTTTATAGTATAAACATACATATGTACCTTATTTCCTTGGTGATTATGATATTAAAACTAAATAAAAAAGAAAGCTGCAAGGAGAGTACTATTTAAAAAACAGCATTTTTATATATGATTTTGTTGCTATATTTCTATTCATCAGTATAAAACTAACCAGTATGTTTGTTCTGATTGGTATTTTCTCACTGACACAAAAGATCCCAGTGCTTATAATTGAACTATTTAAAACTTGTCAAGTTTAATAGTAAACATTTAGTAGCCAAATTTCCAAACTCAAAATCTTTCATAACTAGTGCTTTTTCACCTTCAGAAACGTTTGCATTGTTGTTTACATATTAAACATGGCAACTGCTTCAACTGAAGAAGACAGGAAAGTATAGGTTTGGGGGTTTTCCCATATCACTGTACCAAGGAATGGCAAATAGTTACAGCACATATAAACTATAGCTTAATTGTACATGATGGCATGTCTAAATTATGACTCTATTTTACTAAGAAAAATGCTGGATTATACAGCACACAAACATTTGCACCATTGCAACTGTGCTTGGGCCAATTAACAGTGTCTTCTGGGGGTTTAGATCATTAATATGTTTTGTCATAGTAAATGCATAGTAAATGTTTTAGGCATTTCAGATTTTTTATTTGAGGAAGAACTAGGGGTAATTCTTAAAGAAACTGCTATAAACAAACTACTTGATCCCAAATATACTGGTTATACTGGTATAGTGTTTAACTTTGATTCTTTGATATACTGTAGTTCCAGGGTGTTGTGTTTTTTCATTAGTGTGCTGTTTTGCATGTTCTACTCATATTCTCTAGTTTTTCAGGTTTCCTCCCATTTACAGGTTGCAAACATGTGAGCAAGAGGTATAAATCACCTTGTGCCCAGTTTTATTTGACAGGCTCCAGATCCACAGGGAGCCAGACCAGGATAAAAAGGATACTAAAGATGAATGAAAGAACAAATGCTCAGCCCTGTACCTGGATTAGATTCTCCTTATGTGTGTGTGTGTGTGTGTGTGTGTGTGTGTGTGTGTGTAAGTGAATGAATAAATATAAACTTGGAAAGATGGAAATGGAACCTATTGTGTATTTGGAGCAGGAAAAGGGAGGGTAAATGGCCAAAACCTCTCACCTAGGAAATCGGTCAGGGGTGAAATGAGTTTTGCTATTGTAACCTGTTTTTAGTGGATGAGAATTTCAGCCATATTGTGCTGAAGCCAATGTAGCACTTTTTAGCTGGACTGCAGATTTTAAACAGATACTTAGATCCTGCAAATCAGAATAAGTAAAGAAATGTGAAATATATTTTTGATGCATATACTTAGTATCAAATATTTACCTTTTGTAAACAAAATGTTTACTGTTTGTTTGTATCAGATACACAGTATGTACAATATTAATTAAACTCTATATATTATTAATTAATTTAACATTTTTGTTGCACTATTTTTTATTTTGCTGCCTTTTAATCTTTGTAAATCAGGCAAAACATTTTTTTTAATAAATATTTTATATTGACCCTACTCTGATGCAAATGTAACATTTTTAATTCAACCAATGTTTATTTTTAACATCTTTCTAATCAGTAATGGTAAATAGTAAGCTGAAAATATTTCATTAAGAAAACACTAAGAGAGAGAGAAAATAGTTGCCTCCTCTTTTCTCATAATGGGAGTGTATCTAAGGGAATAGAATAGCCTTTATTTGTCACATATACATTACAGCACAGTGAAATTCTTTCTTCGCTTTCGAACAAGCTGGGGTCCGAGCGCAGGGTCAGCCATAATACGGTGCTCCTGAAACACAAAGGGTTAAGGGTCTTGCTCAAGGGCACAAAAGTGGAAGCTTGGTGATACCAGGGCTTGAACCTCCAACCTTCTAATCAATAACCCAGCACGTTAACCACTGGGCTCCCAATCCTCTAAGCTCAAGGTCAAGGTAGCTGGCACTGTTACCACAGGCTTGCTCATTTAGGATCTAGATTCCTGTACTTTATAACAATATCAATATTTAAAAGTGCAAGAAATTAATTGTTAATAAAATATGCTCAGATGAAAATGGCCACACTGGTTTAAGATATGAAGAAAGGTGGGGTGAATTAAATAACCACTTTTTACACACATTGTGAGCAACACAGCATCGCAAAATGCACAATTCACAATGTAGCATTGCAACATTGCTTATATCAGGTTATGGTCTCTCACCTGCTGGATACACAGGTTATGCTTGAAAAACAATCTGAAATTTATAGATAATTCTAGTAAATAAAAACTATAATTATTAATTAAAACCTTTGCCACTCTGAGCTGCCCAAATATAAAGCATTCCTTTTATCTCCAAGATCTAAAGAAATGTTAAAGCACAGCAGATATGCTTGTACCGACAATGAAGGTCAATAGTCAGGCCTTATCATCGCACATAGAGTGCTGGTTAAAATGGGAAATGACTAACTACTATTCTCTGAACTGGGTTGTGTCTCCTTGCTGTGTTACAGTACTTGACCTTAGTGCAGCTTTTAACATCATGGATTTCACAGTACATGCAAATGAACATTTTACTTTTTCTTATTGCTGTGAGGTTTTGGTTGTTTTGTAAGATTCTGTTTTAGACTAACATTTTTTTCCTTTAAATATGCTACCTCTGGGTAAAGTTATTTGTAAACATTTTGTTAGTTTCCAGTTAGTTGTTATGCTGATGACACACAGCTGCATGTTAGCAAAAGCCAGGTGAGAGACGCCACCTCAATAAAGTTGAGAAAAAATACATTAGACACTGAATGCCTATTAACTTCTTTTCAAACATTTTTTTCAAGACAGATATAAATATACTAGGACTACATGCAGTTTGAAGCAAGCTTTCTGATGACATAGTATCTCTGTGCATAAACAAACTTAAGTTCAGTTCAGAATGCAGCAGTGAGAGTATTTTATGAGTCAACAGATCTAGTTGGTACTATTTTTGGTATCTTGAAGACTCAGAGCTCCCTTTAATAAAGTCCCACAGTTATGGAACAGCCTTCCAAAAAGGACAAGAACTGCATTGTGGCCTAGGCTCCTGGGTTTTCCAGTTTATTTTCCTGCCCCTTCATTTTATGGTGTCTGTCTCTCATTCTTGTTCTGTTCAGTGTATGTGTATTAATTATATGAACACACCTGCTTCTTATCCTCCTAACGGACATCAGCAGCTCTTGAAGTTCTCTCTCCATTAATGCCAGATCATTATATCAACTAATGCAGTCTGAAATTAGCCATTATTTTGTTCAGTTTGTTGTTGCTTCATGCCTGTTCTTTGTATAATCCTGATTTCCCTCTGCACCCCAGGTCCACATGCCATGATTGCTTGCACTTCACTACACCCTGCCCTGTCTTTGCCTTCCCTGTGGTCTCCAGATAGAGCATTCTATTCACACAGTGCTGACCTGAATTTAAGCCCTGGTGATACCTAAAACACAAAGCTGTGTTTGCAATTCACCTTGCTCCCCCTCCATCATGGTACACAGACAGCGCACCAGAGTTCAAACCCTTGCTTCAACAAATGTACCGAGCCACGCAGAAAATAGCGCTCAAGTAGATTGGCTATTCCACTGTAATACATGATAGGTTTTCCTCACGGGTTTTGTATGCCTGTTTTCTTCATCTTTAGCCCGGGGGTGGGGGTTGTGTGACAAAATCCCTCTAAAACAAAAACAGAATAAGAGAGGCATGACAAGAACAAAATGAAAAAATAAACTTTCATTTTAACAGTCTTCTTATTAACCACACCAAAACACTAAACACAGGCAGTAATTGATAATTGCATGTGCTCAGGACCTGCTGGGGCCAATATGGCCTCACTTTTTTCATCCATTTTCCCTTGCTCTCTCTACTTCTCTCTAAATGTTCTGTTGAGTAAGATGAATTCTCCCAGTCTCTTCATATTACAGCCCATCTTAATTTTTTCCATTCTTATCTCCCATGTTGGCACTCTCAGTGAGAGAGAGGCTTTACCAGTATATTGACCTTCATCTGTTCATTGCATTTGCTGAGTTTGCTAAAGGAGTGCTATCCTCTAGTGGGCTGTTAGCTTGTCTATTTATTGTTAATATTATCTTATTCTTCACTGTGGAAAATTAAGACACATTTAATTAGCCAGTTTTTGGTTTTTGCATTACAACTTTTTTTCAATTGTTTTTAGGTATTTATTTGTTATGGTGTTGTCAAAAGTCCCTGTAAAGTTAAACTTTTGGAGTCCCATATATTCAGTCCATTCATTCAGATTCATTTATATTTGTAAGCACAAACGTCTAATCAAAGAGAAGGTCAGTCATAACTAAAATGATTGTACTAAGAAAGACTAATGACATGGGTCAGATACAAAGTATACAAAATTGCAAATACAGTTTGAACGAAATAAACACTTAATCAATAACAAAACAAACATAACTACACCGTAAGGGAAACACACATAAATCTTTGTTTACTAATAACCCAGGTTCCAGGACCGTTTGTGTTTTTCCTATGTTCATTTATAGGGTGCTGCAAAAGGGTCATTGCAGGTAAATAATAGCAGCAACACTTTGTATCTTGTGATCCATTTAAGATTGCCCTTAAATGCATTGTAGTATAATCCTCAGCCAGGCAGGGGGGTGTTGCAACATCTTCAGCCAGGGAAAAGGAAGGTGGGGTAGCAATGTCCTCAGCCAAGCAGTGGAGAGTGGAGAGGCGTAGCTACATCCTCAGGGTGAACAGAGGAATGGGAGGGTCTTCACTTCAGGCCAGAGGCACGACAGCATCCTTAGCAAGAGACAGAGCAGCACCTCAGTGTCCTCATTCAGGCAGAGGGCCACAGCTGCACCTTAAGCACAATACAGAGGCATAACAGTGTCCTACACAGGACACAAAAGCATGACAGACTCTTCTACAATGGGGAGACAAGAGATATTTACCATCATGCCGGCCATAAAAAAAATTCCAGAAATCCCCGCATGGCATCAAGCCACTCTTTTGTGGCTTTAATCAAACTCCCCCTACCCTATAAATCCCAAAGGTTCCTCTCAAGGAGGTCCTCTTGCTCAGCAAAAAAATAAAAAATTGTGTTGTTAACATTTTATTGGGTTTCACATTCTGTCATAAAAATATGAGGATAGCAGAAACAAACAAAGAATCTTTTGAACTTCACAAACATAAAACGCAAACACTAGGCACAAAACACAAAATAACCATAAACAACCGTGAGCACAAGCAAAGACATGGAGAGACAAAGATAAGACAATGATTGCTGTGTTGGGTAAAGCTACATGCAAAAAATGCTTATCAAAATAACAAGGAACAGCACAGGTATGTGGAGGTATGAGTGATCAGTGACTTTTAACAGACAAAGAAGTTCAGTGGCTGTTGGCTAATGAAATGAACTATGTGGTTTAATGCTGCTAAATACACTGTGACCATTTATTGAAATAACTGTATATAATGTCAAGCTCTTTATATTTTTGTTTTAGCTAAAGATCTGCGCTTATTTGGGCTAAAGTGGGTTGTACAACCTAGTAATGCATCCTAGAATGCAGAATTATTTCGACAATTCAATATTGAACACCTTTTTTCTAAATGGACAAAAAAAGGCATCAATACCTGAAATCTGAATTTCTGTTAAATACATATTTTTTAAGAAGAAAAAGCATTAATTACTATAGATATCATTATTCAATTAAAAAAAATAATCTACTCTGATGGCACCACATCTATATTAAAGACAGTAGAAGTCAAACATAACTAGATCCATTCATTACATTGCACTCATCATTTATTTAATATTGACATATATGAATACTTTCCTCAGTCTGAAATGATCTCTCGTCATTAACTTAAATACATGGTCATACTGAACATGCATACAGTATTTTTAACCAGTATGCAGCTATAGAAGATGGAACAGCAAAATAATAGGGATACCTGACAGCCTTGACCTTGAAGGGACATTTGGAATTTAGGTTTAAGGTAAACAAATTAATTAGCCTTTTGAATAATTATGATAATGTGTTAATGGAAGGTCATCACAAGAATAGTAAGACAAAGTGTGCATGTGTGTGTATGTGCATGTGTGTTGGCTGAGTATAAAGCAGGCCCTTAATGAGAACGTGTTCTCGGTGCCACGATTCTTTGCTATGTGTTAAAATTTAATTTCCTCTATGTGGTTAGATATATATTTATACATATATAATTTCACATATTTTTCTTCTGTGACTTGCCTCACTGCCATTTTGTAACTTAAATTTACTTCTCAAATACAGCACACAATTCATTTAGGGCCAGAAATTACCTAATTTGAGTAGCAACATTGTTTGGTAGAAGTTTTGGGTAAACAGCTCGACATACTGAAGTGCTTCCCAGACTGAAGCGCTTTCTGATCCTTGCTTTCTCTCATTCAGTCTCGCAGGATAATTACCAGGCTGAATGAGGCTCCTATCCTTGCTTGTTTAAATAATCAACTACACAGTGACGTCCAACGACCCCCCTTCACCCACACCCTCCTTTCACCACCATTCTTTTTTTCAAAGGGAGAGAGAAACAGGTAGATTAACCTCCTTGATTTACTGTCTGATTCTGAAAGATTTTAAAAAGACAGATGAAAAGAAAGTGAGACATTGTGAGGGCACTTACAAGTAAGCTTAATTTTTTTATATAATTTAAAATGACCTACTGTATACACTTGGGTTCAAGAAATGTAGTTTGTGATATACAGTATGTAGAGAGTGATCTAATAACCTAATAAGCTTCCAAGATGTCGACGCACATGGCAAATGTGGTAGAGTGCAACTGCATTTTCTTTTGTGTTTTTTTTTTTTTATGTCCGTCATTATTTGTAACCCTGACCATCTCAGTTACACCAGGGTTGAATTACTGGACATCAGGAATCTCATGCCAAGCGATCCAAATCATCATTAGTCCAAAACAGATTTTAAACATTTTACAGCAATCACAGGCAGAAAATATGGATGCGGAATAAGCAGATTTGTTTCCTGCTCCAATTTCTGCATCTTTGTTTACCTTTGCTAACTTAGAGATAAGATAAATAAATTACAACTTCTCATCAAAACCAACAAGGACTTCTCACAATCTGCTATATGGCTTTCAGATTTACAGTGCAGCTCGCATTTTTAGCACAGATAGGAAAGTCTCAAGGTGGTGGAATTTGGCATTGAGCAGAATCATCTGGACTTACTCATTATTTCAAGTGATTTCAACAGAGCAAAAATAAATGTTAATCTTCCAAATTTCAATCAAAACATTAGGTGTTCAACAAGGGGAATTTACACTCTAAAACTAAAACTGCTATACTGTCTAAAAGGATCCTTACCACTCTGTTCCCATGCTGCACTCGGCTACTCTGACCACTGTCTGGTTTGTCATATTCCAACATACAAACATAAATTATAATCTGAAAATAAAATGGAAAATTCAACAAGGACAAGCTGTGGTTTACGGATAAACAGAGACATCTATGAAAAGACAAAGAGGCAGCTTATATGAATGGAGAAAGGTTTCTATACAATAAACCCAGAATCATCCAAACAAAAGAGGTCAGCATGGAGAACCCTACAACTTAAAACCAACTTCATGCCACCACCCTCACTCAGACAACACACAAAAGTTGACTGAATATCTGAACACATACTACTGCAGGTTTGAGGAGTCTATTAATCAGCCTGGTAACTGTTAAACTTCTACCCCACCCTCCAACCAGCCACTATACTCCCCGTTTATCTATGAAAATCTGTGAAGATGATGTAAGGCGATTGTTTATTAGTAAAAAAAAAACCAAAGAAGGACCTCAGCCCTGTCCAGGTCTCTCCCTTCTGCCTGAAAATTTTGCGAAGGCCAGCTAGCCCCATCTTCACACTAATCTTTAATAGATCACTGGAATTGAGCATGTTCATTTACAGTGGCGGCTACTGGTCTGTCAGAGAGGGGAAGCTCATTTTCGGCCTACATCATAAAATTGTCTATTTATTTAAAAGTAAATTCTGCCCTACGTTCCTTTTCAAGAAAATGGTCTGTGACCCTGTCGTACCAACTAGGAGTCTTTTCAAGTGACTTGACCAGTGTCCTCTCAATGGCCAGCAGAGCTAGGCTGCTTAAACGGCCTTGGCCCATTGTGTTTCGGGTGTAGGACTTGAGTCGCTTTAAACAGGAGAAGCTCCTTTCTACACCTTCAGATGTAGCTCCAATTGTTGCCACTAATGAGAACAGTTTGTAAAGCTGAGGCATTGCACTGTCCAACTCCATGTCTTTAAGGAACACCAAGTAATCACACAGCTTTCCCCTGTTACCCTGCAAGTCCTGATCTGAATACAGGACTTGAAGTTCTGACCTCAGTCTTCCTGAATCAAAGTGATGGCCATGAATGAAGGAATGAATGAATGAATGAACGATCTAAAAAAATATTAAACTCTGTAAAACTGAAACAAGGAATGTGGTGTATAATTGTGTGAAATGTATGATGAAAATCAAGCAATTTCGCCAAGCAAATATCAAAGAAATAGGTTGCAGCAGTTTTATTTCGACTGAACTTGAGAAATCCGCGATGGGACTGAGCGCGAATAGCTTCAGTGATTCCTTATAGTACAGAATCGCTGTCAGTCAAAAGGAGATGCAGTCTTCGACAGACCCTCCAATCATCACGCAGAAGCTCGGAGTCCGGGCCAGCCCACTCCCCATTCACCCCAGAGACGCTGAGCGTCCGTGGGCGGGACATAATCGCAGCGTTTATCCAATGACCGTCTAGTTTCGAAGCGCTGAAAAAAAACGTTCAAAGCAGCCCCATTGAAGTCAATGGACGCTGGGCTTCAATAGGGAAATGCACTGTGACGCTGCGGGAATGTATGAGAAGGAAATCGAGTCAGCCGACCTGCTATATGTAACTGATTCTGAACGAACTCGTCTTTGAGATGAACGTTTTCTAACGCATTTTTAGTCAATAAAATGTTAATACAATAGTACATATTTGACCATTAATTTTGTGACATTATAAGGGAAGCCGAGCTTCCCTTGCAGCCTTAAAGAAATCGCCTCTGTTCATTTAAAAGCAATTGCTGAAAAGTGAAATCGCAAAAAAACATTGTGGTTCCAAAGGAACTCGAGGAAATGCTCAACATGGATGTAATTGAGGAGTCCCACAGTTATTGGAGCAGCCTGGTAGCCAGCCCAAGACGCAGAGTTAAGACAGTTTCTAAGGCTGGTGACTTACGAATAATTAGATATAACATTTTCCAACCAGTTGCCCTTACCTCTGTAGTAATTAAGTGCTTTGAGAGGCTAGTCCTAGCACACCTGGATGACATTTACAGGCAAATCAAATTGGTCTGTGAAAGATGCTGTGAACATTTGGTTGCACTGCATCCTAGATCCCATCAACTCATCCAGAATATACCCAAATATCCTCTTCATGGACTACAGAACGTCTAAACAGTGCCACCACTGTCATGTGGCCAGCTTTATTGCAAGCACATAATTATTACTGTCACTAATGCTTCCCCACTGTGGTTATCCATTTTGACATAATTTAGTCTTGATGGTGTTAAAACAATAATCTGTTATTAATGGTATTTACCCCCTCTGTTAATGCAATGACTGCAAACTTACCTATATTGACTTTCAGTATCTAACTGATAAAAGACTGAAAGGCAGGGGAAGTGTTAACTAAACTATACAGCATAACTCAGTATTCCTCAAGGCCAGAAATGCTGAACTGGCAGTCACAAATATTTCAAGACTATTTCTATTGCAAAGGTCCAGCATTGTGAAGTGCCTCAACCATCTTAGCTATTTTACATGGTGTGAGTAAAAGGGTAGCGCTGAGTGCAGATAATCAGCACCCTTTAGCAGTTAAAAAAAATAAGTTATGACAATGATTTATACAAGACATTTGTTTGTCCAATCATGTCAATATACAAATTTCAAATCTTGCTTCTCCTAGCAAATGTCAGGAGTGAAAGCAGAGGAGGTCTACTAGAATACGATGGCCTGCGGTTTAAATGAGAGAGTGCTGCCTTTATTTTACAAATTTAGGATAGTGTGGACTGAAAGGATTTTAACAAGGCTTGTGTGGGGGGAACAGGCCCTCTTCTAAGATGAGTATAGGGGTCAATGACAAAGTCTAGGTTGAATAACTTGTCTCTGTGAGACCATCAGCACTGCAACCCTCTGCAGTACCTAGTGAATAAAGAAGCTTAATTCCAACTAATACATACTCAGAAGCAAATCTTTAAGTTTTCTGTCAACGACAGAAATATGACGCAGAAAAACATTTGTGGTTAAAAAATTCAGTTCCAAAATTCAGAACACAACAATATAACTAAGAAAGCCCAGCAGAGGCTGGACTTTCAACAGGGTAACTATTAAATCCATTGTATGTGCATAAATTACTGTTTTTACTGTAATTACTGTTAATTATCAACTGGAAAAATATTTACTTCAGATCCGCAGGTCAGGTCGGCAAACCACATCATCTCGAACAAGCTGATTTTGATTCACTAGTGAGACTTAGGCTACGTTTACACTTGGCATGAACATGCAACCTGCATCCGGATGTTGTCCACATACACATTAAAAAGACAAGTGTAAAGACGCGTGTCCTGGTCCTAAAAAAAAAATCCAGAAATCACAATGTATGATTTTTTAACTATTTATTTGTATGATACAGCTGCAAATAAGTATTTGAACACCTGAGAAAGTCAATGTTAATATTTGGTACAGTAGCCTTTGTTTGCAATTACAGAGGTCAAACATTTCCTGTAGTTTTTCACCAGGTTTGCACACAATGCAGGAGGGATTTTGGCCCACTCCTCCACACAGATCTTCTCTAGATCAGTCAGGTTTCTGGCCTGTCGCTGAGAAACATGGAGTTTGAGCTCCCTCCAAAGATTCTCTATTGGGTTTAGGTCTGGAGACTGGCTAGGCCATGCCAGAACCTTGATATGCTTCTTACAGAGCCACTCCTTGGTTATCCTAGCTGTGTGCTTCAGGTCATTGTCATGTTGGAAGACCCAGCCTCGACCCATCTTCAATGCTCTAACCGAGGGAAGGAGGTTGTTCCCCAAAATCTCGCAATCCATGGCCCCGGTCATCCTCTCCTTAATACAGTGCATTTGCCCTGTCCCATGTGCAGAAAAACACACCCAAAGCATGATGCTACCACCCCCATGCTTCACAGTAGGGATGGTGTTCTTGGGATGGTACTCATCATTCTTCTTCCTCCAAACATGTTTATTGGAATTATGACCCAAAAGTTCTATTTTGGTGTCATCTGACCACATGAGTTTCTCCAATGACTCCTCTGGATCATCCAAATGGTCATTGGCAAACTTAAGACGTGCTTGGACATGTGCTGGTTTAAGCAGGGGAACCTTCCGTGCCATGCATGATTTCAAACCATGACGTCTTAGTGTATTACCAACAGTAACCTTGGAAACGGTGGTCCCAGCTCTTTTCAGGTCATTGACCAGCTCCTCCTGTGTAGTTCTGGGCTGATTTCTCACCTTCCTTAGTATCATTGAGACCCCACGAGGTGAGATCTTGCATGGAGCCTCAGTCCGAGGGAGATTGACAGTCATGTTTAGCTTCTTCCATTTTCTAATGATTGCTCCAACAGTGGACCTTTTTTTCACCAAGCTGCTTGGCAATTTCCCCGTAGCCCTTTCCAGCCTTGTGGAGGTGTACAATTTTGTCTCTAGTGTCTAGTGGCCATGTTAGTAGTTGGATTCTTACTGATTGTATGGGGTGGACAGGTGTCTATATGCAGCTAACGACCTCAAACAGGTGCATCTAATTTAGGATTATAAATGTAGTGAAGGTGGACATTTTAAAGGCAGACTAAGAGGTCTTTGAAGGTCAGAATTCTAGCTGATAGACAGGTGTTCAAATACTTATTTGCAGCTGTATCATACAAATAAATAGTTTAAAAATCATATATTGTGATTTCTGGATTTTTTTTTTAGATTATGTCTCTCACAGTGGACATGCACCTAGGATGACAATTTCAGACCCCTCTATGATTTCTAAGTGGGAGAACTTGCAAAATAGCAGGGTGTTCAAATACTTATTTTCCTCACTGTATGTGATTTCCAGAGGAGCTTATGCTAGTTCCTCATTTTAGGAAGCCAAGGCAACGTGGAACAAGTTCAGCCATATATCTGGTGCTCTGCTACCACCAGCCTGACAGCACACACACACACACACACACACACACACACACACACACACACACACACACACAAAATAACAACAGCTAATCCACTCTTAATCCTTATGTTCTGCCTGATTGTCCTAAGGCATATACTTGGATTTATTGCAACACAATTGTATTATTTACTGTACAGAAGCTGCAATATCAGTACAATGAGCTATTTTAGACATCAAAATGAACAACATTTTGGAAAAAAAAATTTAAATCTTTCCTAGGGAGGGTCAATTAGAACAGTTTACAGCAAAACAAAAAATGTCTTTGTTGATACTATGGTTGAAATGAAAATTTCAGCTACATGTTGCAAAGTGCATGTTTATTCCTAAAGTTCATGTGCCATGTCCAAAAATGTCAACCACTGCATTTATCTTTTTTTCTTTTTTTCTTTTATTTTGGATAATTATAGTCCATCTTCTTCTATTCTTTGCTCATTAATTTGTTTGTTCTCCCTCTATCAATCTCCCAGGCCACCTTGTTGTGTATAAGATGGCTAAAGCTTTTAGCATCACATGGAACCTTAGAAAGTGCAAGAATGTTTTTAAGTATATGAAAGCCCTTTCAGTATTGATTTTGTGACACACCAGGCTGACAGCATGACCAAATACTCCACTATAATTTCAACTGATGATGACGATATGCTAAATGCAGTCCAGCCATTAAAAAACACAAAAATAAAGTTTGAGTTTGGATAGAAGTTGTATTTAATAAATCTATTTGTTTGATTTGTAAGCTATGTATAACATGAATTGATACACATTGTTTCAAACCAATAATCTCAAGAGTTTCAGCACAGTGCAAAAAGCACATCAATGCTTCTTTTTAGTAGCAAACATGAGTTAAGTTGAAAACACTAACAAAGATTACTAATATAAGGAGGAGGGCAGGGGATTGGGGGCTCGACTGATATTAGAGACTACACTGAAAAAGTCATTATGTGGGCTTGTAGATTTCATTACATTTAATATGTAATCTTTAATTAATAGAATTAATTTTGGGAAAAAAAAGTACATCCTACAGCAGGACAATGACCCAAAACATGCCTCCAGTTTGTGCCAGAACCATCTTTAAAGAAAAACAATATCCTTGCACACACACATACCAGCATGATGTAAGGATAAGCAGCTGTGCTATAGATTGATGTGAAATGCAATGTACAGAGTCTTATTTTTGTAAAAGTAACTTTGGGCCTAATGTGGAGCAGCCGAACGGGGCATATCATTAATATCCATTGAGTGTAAAGAACCACAAAAGAGAAACTATGGAGGGATGGTGGAATTGAATAGAATTAAACAGTGGAATAGAAAAGACAATACAATACAATTGTGACATGTATTTAGCAAGCATCCTGTATATGAATTCCTTCTTATAATGTTTACATTTTTTACCATTGCATGTCAGTATATGGTGAATATATGTCTTTAATGAGTATTTAAGGTTTTACTTTGATTAATGTTTTAAATATTACAGAAATAAATTCTCAGGTGACCTGCATGTGTGTTTTGCACATATAAGACCTGTACTCATTATATAACAAAATGGTAAATTATTACTATTGTAAAGATTTTTGCATAATTGAACAGAACTAAACATAACTGAATAGATGAGATACTAAATGAGGTCAAGATGAATTGCCACTAATCAAACTGTTTTAATGGGAATCTCAGGATTCAGGAGACATACGTGCACTTACATTATGCAGTTTCTTTGCAACCCAACAATAAATAACACCATAGAAGGAAATTTCCAAGTTCCTGACACATTACTACTTTCTTTCGGCTTCTCCCATTAGAAACATCAGGGGTCGCCACAGCGGATCCTCTGCATGTTTGATTTGGAACATGTTTTTACGCTGGATGCCCTTACTAACGCAACTCTGTGTGTAATTCATTTTCATCCAAAACACCACACAGTCTTAAAATGCTGAGGCCAGAAATATAATTATAAAACAGTGTTTGCCAGTTTCAGACATCATAAACTGCATATATTTAAGAAAACATTTTGTGAAGAGAGGCATAAAATAGCAAACAATTGCTATTTTTAAAATCTTAGTATGTGTTCATTTTGTCTTAATATGTGCAAAATAATATTAACTTTCACAGTTTATCATTTACCAAAGGCTGCTCAAAACATTATCATAGTATAAAGCTTTTGGACAGTTTATAAAGACATCCTGGAATCATTACAGTGTCCTAATTGCATCTGCATTGTTTTGTTTTTTTTATAATTTCAGTTCTTTCATTAATATTCTGAAGGAATCCCAGCACCAGTTGTGATGTGATTATTTTATTTTTTCCACAGAATGTATTATCTGTATGGAGAGCAGACCCAATTTACACCTTGCATTAAAATTCTGTGTGTTTCTGGCTGTCTTTTCTAAAATATGGCTGATCCAATCTTATCTACCCATTTGTTCATGTTGTTTAAATATATCCTTATCTGTATTCTGTCTGCATTTTGATTGGATCTTAACTTTATGCAAATCTCAAAGGCATCTGCCATGTAGTTACTCAGCATACTAAACTAAATTGAAAGAAATACCAAAGGATGGATAGATAGGAGTCTTTTACTTCTGTGATTTTTATAGATTTGAAGAATGAATAATAGCCTTTATTAGCACATATACATTACAGCACAGTATAATTTTTTTTTTCCATATCCAAGCTTGTTCAGAACCTGGTGTCAAAGCGCAGGGTCAGCATCAATACAATGCCCCTGGAACAGAGAGGGTTAAGGGCCTTGCTCAAGGGCCCAAGTGTGGCAGCTTGGCGATACGATGGCTTGAACTTTCTGATCAGTAACCCAGAGCCTTAACCACTGAGCAACCACTCCCCCATTATGTTTATATTGTATTGTGCTTGTAAACATAAGTGCAAAATAACGTTTATGTCGTTTCAAATAGTTTAAAAGTATGCAGGTTGGTCCAAACATATTGACAGGGATAATGTAGGTAAATTAGTAAATCTGTCCACATATGTTCAGACTCAAAGCGTACGCTGGTAACATTTTATAACCTGTTCCTGATTCATTATGAACTAATGATGAATTTACTAATGTACTAATCAGGAACAATTAATTCACAAACCTTATCTAATAAAGTCATGATATTTTTTTGTTAAACATGGCCACCATAACAAAATATTAAGGATTTGTTAATTATTGCATTAATTAACACTTACAGGTAAACTTCATCTAATGGACTCAAATATAAAATAAAAAGTACAAACCCCTATTTTGATATAAATGACTTTGGTAAACAAGTATAATTTAATAATTATTTTATGTACTGTTCTGCAGCTGTGGTTGTGCTGTTTACTGCTGGTCTTGACTTACATGTATAGCTTCTCTGATCACTGTTCATTTTCAGAGAGAGTGGTACTATTACATAAAAGTGAAGAATAAGACTTATAGATGTGTACAGGGTCATTGCCATATGTCCATTTTGCTTCTGGCAACATGAATTATATATGTATGTATAGTTGCAAAGTCATGACATGAATATGCAAAAAATAATCATGAACTAACAATAGTCCATGCTTAATTAATGATGAATTTAGGATGATAGGCCTCTCTTCACTGCATGCCTAGACTCATTTTAAGTTCTTACGTTATATATTTTGCAAACAAAGGACAGTATTTGACATTTGAGAGAAACAGTTTAACTAATGAAAATAAGGGTCTAGTTTGTAAAAAGAAAAAGTCAAGATCAATATTTTGGTTAAATCAAAATGTTTCCAATGTTAGGGTTATGGTTAGGGTTAGGGTTATGAATTATTTTAACTGGTAGGCTTTCCTACACTTAGATATTTGTCTATGCTAATAAGCAACTAAAGGCAACAAAGAAGGCAGAAGAAAATATAGGTCTGTTTTTATCAACATTTAGAATTGACAGGTTTATTAACAGGATTAATTATAGCAACAGGTGATGTCATCAATCAAATTGATGTTGATGGGTCAAGTTTGCCATAAATTATAGTTAGCAGTTTTATTAAACCTTAAGACAAAACATTTATTAGGTTACAAGTACAGCTAACAAAGAAAGTTTAAAAACATATCAAATACAGAATCAAAAGGTTCAGGCAAGGTGCACGGAGTGTTGCTTTACAATAAAGCAGTGTTCAAAGTCTGTTTATATAGATTGAGTGTGACGGAATATAGATTGTCATGATTAGGGCTTTTGGAAGTGTGAACCTGTTTATGATGTGAAGTGCTGGGAAATGATGACCATGTTTGTAGGCAACAGTGTGTTGTGCAATGGTGAGTTTCCAATGGTCTCTGGCACTGGCATGACACGGTACTTATCTGAATTATCATTAAATTGGTTCGGAGGGAACATTTCACTAATATAGAAGCACTACCAAGTTTAGAAATAATATTAAAAACAAAATCTGTTTAGAAAACAGATTTTTTTCTATAGAAACAGGAAAAGTTTTTAATCAATCTGGAGGATTTCGTCTACCCTTGCACAGCTTAGCCATTATGTTTATATGCAGTTAATTGCATCCCATAATAGTTAACATGGGCCTGGTAAGAAACATATATTTGGTACCCGAACACCAGCTCAATAAAATTCCTAAATATTCGTCAGGAAATGAAAGCATAAGAAAGACTATAGTCAACAACTTGAAAGAGGGCCTGAGATGTATTTCTGCAGGGACTGGTAAATATAAGAAAGCAGAATGTTCAGATTATATATTTAACTCTGGTTCACTGCATTAAAAAAAGGTTAATTCCAAAAAATGTGGGTAGCACCAGCAAACTACATAAACATGTGTTTAGTCAACACTTTATAGAGGTATACTTCAGCATAAGAGGACCTGCCCTGTGGTTGAGACTAGGTAAGTACCAGCTGGGCACATACTGTTCCACCAAAAGAATGCCCTTGAAGCATATTCCTTTTTTGGAGATTATACATAAGTCCCATGTGGGTTATCTCACGCAGGGCCCATGGCATCAGAGCCAGGGCTGTATCCATGAACTCCATAAGGTACGACATGACAGGGCATTGTCAAAAGAACACAAAATGTGTGCCTGTTCTTTAG
Source organism: Silurus meridionalis (assembly GCF_014805685.1). Taxonomy (NCBI): domain Eukaryota; kingdom Metazoa; phylum Chordata; class Actinopteri; order Siluriformes; family Siluridae; genus Silurus; species Silurus meridionalis. The sequence goes on along the minus strand of NC_060896.1, from coordinate 20,267,090 downwards.
ATCTGTCATAGCAATCCAGTTTCACAGACTTGCATTGCAGCCAATAACAGCATCGCCAAAAAGACTGCCTGTGAGATGGGTGAATTTAGCATGAGGGAATTCTCTTTATATTCAATATTGGTCAGGCTCAACCACACATTTTGTGGCCGCTATTGCTGCTAAAGGATGACTAATAGAGCAGGCTATTTCTTTGGTGGAATAAAGGGATAAATCTAAAGCCCAACAAATTTATTTGTAGTGTAAACCTATTGCTTTTGTCGATTACAATACGGAGCTCCTCACAGTTAAACTGGCATTTTGGGAGTGGCAACTTTGGCTGGAGGGAGCAGAATATTTACTTGTGATCTTTATAGATCACAAACTCTGATATGGCAAACTTAGAATGTCAAAATTCCTAAACCAACATCAAGCCCAATGGTTTTTGGCTTGTTCTGTTTTATATTGCCTGACCTTATTACATTTTTACCATATTGATGACTGATTTTTAATTGGTCTGTTTTTGATTAATTAAAGATCACATCTGTTACCATACTTGCATGTCACTATGTGAATCATTCCAATCTCAATGTATCTTATTTTTCTTTTACCTTTGAAACAATTGTTTATCAGGTATGAACTGTAATTTTCTCTAAATGTCCTTTATATGAAAAGATTTATGAGGTGGTAGCAAATCTTTGAGACTAGCTTTATTTACAAGAGGGTACTATATTTATATATGTTTACACACTATCACCTTTAAAATATTCCTCTTCTCAGGCAGCGGGAGGGAATGACATTCCTAAATTAAGAAACTCAATTAACACAATTCAACAAGTCTCCTTTCACTGCAGCCACAGCTGCACCACATACATAATCTCTAGCAGAAGCATCAATATTAAACTCATAATATGACCCCGGGTTTTCCCTGCATTTTTGCTCATATTTTTAGTGTATTATGGTTTTCAGATTTTAATTAAAACCAAATTATGTGTTTTTGTGCAAATCCTACTGGAAAGAACTGTTCTTAACTATTTTGGCTGTTCCTTCCTTACAATGTCAAAGGGTTTTTTCAAGACTATCTTATAAATGTCCATGTAAGTGTATATGCAACTAAATACATTTCTCCTCCTCTGTCAGCCATTGTGAAATAAAAAAAAAAACAGCTATTTAATCTATTAGAGCTTGTGTAGTTTCCTACAGATGCGGACCATCCAATCCAGTGTTTGCTCTGACCATCCAATTAAAAGGACATGAAAATGCTGACATTATTGGATGCCTTCTAGATGGCCTCAGAGTGGCCAAACTGCAATCTAATTGATTTAAGCAACACCTTCAAGTGCCATGGTGTTAAGGCTGAAAAGGTCTCCTGGTGCTGACTCTAAAGGCCTTTTGGCAGATACCTTTGACTGCAGCAATATGTGATGTGACAGCTGAAATCTGATTAAATAGAAACTACCACATAAATTTACATGCTATGAAGAGAAATTTTATTAAATAAAGAGAATAGACTTTTAGGAATAATTCAATACACATTCATAAACAAAAAATATATTAAAACCTAAGACAGTGATTCTGAGTTTAGGCCAGCTGACAGTCTGCCATTGCCATTCAGTCAGGGGCTAATGAAGAAGGCCTCTCAAATCAAGCTTATGCTGGGGCCAATGAGGCAGCCCCTAAAGTCAATTCTATGCCAGTTGCTGACAGTTCAATGTCAGATGCAAATTAGGTGGTCCCAGAAGTCAAGCTCCTGCTCAAAGCCAACAAGGCAGACTCCCATGACTCATTCATGCGAAAGGCTGACAAGGTAACCTCACAAACTCAGCCCCCTCTAGAGGTTAATGATGTGGCTCCCCCAGCCAATCCTCAACTAAATTTTGTGAAATTTTGAGAATAGCCTACTATTTTTTTGCGCATGATCACTCACTGACCATTACCTATATTTTACTTAAAAAAAAGTTTATACACAAAACTTGCACCTGCCTCCGCTATTGTGAGTACTTGTAATATGTGATACATTGTTAGAATCCTAGAGTTTCACTTATGTATTTACTTTGAACTTCATCTTTATTGACTATGGTAATGCGACAAAGTAACTGGTCCTTGTTTGCATTCGTGTCACTTGCATACATGCACATACACCATTCATCTTACTTTTTTCCATCCTTTTGCCACTGTTGTGATGCAGGTGCGCACACAGGCTAGTTTTTAGGCATGCATACACTTCCATGTCTTGTTTCCTCCCCTATATTATCTAACATTGTGCAGAACAAACACCCACACAGGTTGCTGCTGTTTTAAAGTAAAATATTTTTTGTGGTTATTACTTAGCATCAAGGTGCTAACTACGCTTGGTAGAACTGGTTGTAGTTAGTCGTTTTGAAATCTTAAAGTTGGCCAAAGTGCATGGCGTGTTGAGCTATGGCTAAAAAAGAGTGACCAGAAGTTGACGAGTCCATTGTTTTTTTCCTGTAGGGGAAAATGGAAAATGTGCATTATTAATATCTTGTTTATACAGTATGATATTTTGATGTATGATGATAGTTTTCTTTTAATTTATCTTCTGCTTTTGGTTTACTTGTATCTTCTTCTTTCGGCTGCTCTTGTTAGGGGTTGCCACATCAGATCATCCATCTTCACGCTACACTGTCCTCTACATCTGCCTCTTTTAAACCAACTACCTACATGTCTTCCCTCACCACATCCATAAACCTCCTCCTTGGCCTTCCTCTTTTCCTTATTCTTGGCAGCTCCATCCTCAGCATTCTCCTATTGATAGACAGTCAACCAGTGATAATTTGTGGTTCGGAACTCACGGCTCGGAAAAATTTGCAGGTTCTCATTTGGAACCTATCTTAAAATTCAAGGAAATCCGCAGCGGGATCGAATGTAAGGAACGTTAGGAATAGCATTTGAAACTATGTTTTCACTAACAAATTTTATTAAATAATAATAAAAAATATATATTGTATTAAAGTAACAATGTCTAGATGAATTTACAAAAGTACCATAGGGGCTGTGGGGGTGTGTCCAAAAATCATAGATTTTCAGAACTCGGGTGGTCTTAGAACGTAAACCTCTGTGAGTTCCAGGGGACCACTGTACCCCATGCCCTCCTCTGCACATGTCCAAACCATTCAAACCAACTCTCTCACTTTGTTTCCAAAGCGTCCTATGTTCCTCTAATAAACTCATTTCTAATCCTGTCCAACCTTGTCACTCCCAATAAAAATCTCAGCATCTTTAACTGTGCCACCTTCCGCTCTGCCTCCTGTCTTTTAGTCAATGTCTCTAAACCATTAAACAGAGCAGGTCTCACCACAGTCCTATACATTTTCCCTTTCACTCTTGCAGACACTCTTCTATTATAAATCACTCCTGCTGCTCTTCTCCACCCACTCCACCTTGCCTGCACTATTTTCTTCACTTCTCTAACACACTCTCCATTACTTTCCACTGTTGACCCTATATACCTGAACTCCTCCACCTTCACCACCTCTTCTCCATGCAACCTTACCACTCCACTGCCCTCCCTCCCATTCACACATTCACACGCTTATTTCTCTGTAATTAGGAAGTGAGGAACTGAGAGCCGTTGTAGTGGGCTGTCTTACCAGGGCTGTCTTCCCCGGGTGTCTTCGTACTGGGCTGCTGTCTTACCCTGGTGTCTTCGTACCAGGCTGCTGTCTTACCTGGGCTGTCTTACCAGGGCTGTTTTATCGGGCTGTCTTCTTGCTGGGCTACCTTTTGGTTGCTTTGCTGTTTTGCTTGGTTGTCTAGCTGTTTGGTTGCTTCACTGCCTGGCTGTATTGTGGTCCGCGGGTCGCTAAAGCGCGGACAGAGCGATATATTGCATCGCTGTGCATGCTATCTACGTGCTGAGCATCATGCATGTCCGGGCTATACCATGCTATAGCTAAAGGCTTACTGGATTAGCTAAGGAGCTAAATGCTAGCGCTTTTGAGGACTGTGTGCTTTATTTATATACAGGTATATGTGTCAGTGTGTCTGTTTCAGTGCTCCACACTGTGACGGTCCACTGAGAGGTGGCCTGAGATACTGCTGCTATACATATATCTCTGTTTATCTGTTTATCTTTGAAGGGTTATTCCCAGTAACTGAGCACCCGGGGTGGCGTAGTCGGTTTCTACTAGTAACATTCTTAAATCCAGTTCTTACATGTTATTGTCAAAGTCTTCTATGTCCTAAAGTTCTCGATTTTAGGAAACAAATTGGATGCACCAGTGCCACAATCGGCATGAAACCATACTGTTGCTCACAGTTGGTCAGCTCTTCTCTCAGCCTGGCTTCTGTTACTCTTTCCATAACTTAATGCTGTGGCTGATCAACTTTATTCCACTGTAGTTATTGCAGGTCTGCACATCTCCCTATACTTAAAAACTGGTACCAGCACTCATCCTACTCCATTACTCAGGCATCCTCTCACCTTTCAAAATTTTGTAAAACAATCTGGTTAAAAATTCCACTGCCATCTCTCCTAAACATTTCCATGCTTCTACTGGTATGTCATCTGGGGCAACAAACTTTCAACTCTTCATTCTCTTAATAACGGCTCTCACTTCCTTCTAACTAATCCTATGCACTTCCTGCTTCACATCATCCAACCTTCTTCTCTTTAATTCATCAGCTGCTCAAAATACTCCCCTGCACCATCTAAACACACTCTCCTCAATAGTCCACACATTTCCATCTGCATCCTTAAATGCTCTAACTTGCAGCACACCCTTCCCTGCTATTCCTCTGCCTTGCCAAGCGGTACAAATCCTTTTCTCCTTTCTTAGTGTCGAACTTCTTATACAGCTCCTCATATGCCTTTTTCCTTACCTTTTGCCACATCCCTCTTCACCCGCTGCCGCATCTCCTTGTATTCCTGCCAACTTTTCTCATCTCTCTGCGGATCCCAATTCTGTTTTGACAACCACTTTCTCCTTATGCTTTCCTGCAGTTCCTCATTCCACCACCATGTCTATATAATTTTTTTTAGTAAAGTAGATAGATACCTAGATGTCTCTCTTATCACTTCTGCAGTAGTTGCCTAATCATTAATCACCTCTTCAATAAAACTGAGCCCCTGTCTGACTTCTTTTATGAATTTCACACTACAGTCTTCCTCCTTCAGTTTGTACCATCTTGTAAATGATATTAACAAGCACAAGTTGATAATGTGTATTTGATCAGATGTACTGAAGCACAAGGTTATGTGATGTGTTATGTGTAGGCTTTGCTAAAAAGATACGTCTTTGATCTGCACTTAAACTGGGAGAGTGTGTCTGAGCCCTGAACACTGTCAGGAAGACTATTCCAAAGTTTAGGAGCTAAATGTAAGAATGCTCAACCACCTTTAGTGGACTTTGCTATTCTAGGAACTACTAGTAGTCCGGAGTTTTGAGATCTCAAAGAGCATGAAGGATTGTAGCGTGTTAGAAGACAATAGATACATGGGAGCCGAACCATTTAGCGGTTTGTAAGTAAGTAGCAGTAGTTTGTAGTCAAAGTGAAACTTAACATGTAGCCAGTGTAGGGATGATAAGATTGGGGTTATATGGTCATATTTTCTCGACCTTGTGAGAGCTCTTGCTGCATTCTGGACTAACTGTAGCTTGTTTATTAGAGTTTTGAGATCTCAAAGAGCATGACGGATTGTATCGTGGCACCCCATAATTTACTTGCATTAACCTGGATAGCTCTCCATTTAAGTCGACAAAATGGTAACGTTCATACAGGTAGGATTTAAACTAGCTTAATGCCTGTCCCTGAATGCCGATGTAATTTTGTAGGCAAACTAGAAGAAGATCATGATCTACAGTGTCGAATGCAGCACTAAGATCTAGCAAAACTAACAGAGAGATGTAACCTTGGTCTGAAGCTAGTAACAGGTAATTAGTGATTTTAACTAGAGCAGTTTCTGTGCTATGATGGGGTCTAAAACCTGAATGTAACTCTTCAAAGATATTGTTCTCTTGTAAGTAGGAACATACTGGGCAGACACAATCTTTTCTAAAATCTTAGACATAAATGGGAGATTTGAAATGGGTCTGTAATTTGATAGTGTGTTTGGATCCAAATTAGGTTTCTTAATGAGGGGCTTTATCACTGCTAACTTGAGGGGTTTAGGGATGTGACAGAGCACCATCCGATGCTGTCTAGCTACACTGATCCCTGCCAACACCTACAGTCTCCAATCTCTTTCAGGTTGCATCAGCTGCATTGAATATTGACCAAAACCTCCCACCATCTACCTTCCACATTCCCCTCCTTAAGGCCATACCCACCCATCACCTCCTTATCACCTCTGTTCCCTTTACCAACATGGCCATTGAAATCTGTCCAGTTATACTCTCTACCGATTCATCTAACTCACATCAGAATTTTTCCTTCTCGTCTATCTCACAATCCACTTGAGGAGCATAAGCACTGAAGATATTTATCATCACCCCTTAAACTTCTTTAAACTAAAGATGTGCATTCTTCTCTGATGAGCAGAATTGTACAGAGTGGTTATCCAATTTACTGTTGACTTTCTGTAAGATTGGATTCCTGTCCGCAGGACTGCCAAACAAAACCTATTTAAAAAAGTTGGGATGCTGCATCAAATATAAATAAAAGCAGCATAAAATGATAAGCAAAACTTGTAAACATATATTTTATTCATAATAGAACATATAATACATTAAATGTTAAACTGCAAAAACTTTACTATTTTAAGCAGAAACATTTGTTAATTTTGAATTTAATGCTGCAACATGTCTCAAAGATTTGGGACAAAGGCATTAAAAGAAACAGTCTATTACACCATACAATGAAAATCCTACTCAGGCACAAAAAATACACAAAACATAAATTATAAATGTACACGAATGTACATTCAATCACCAATCTGCAGGAAAATGTTTACAAATTGTAGAATAATTTCAGAAAAATGTTTCTAAACATGAAATTAAAAAGTATTTGAATATCTCATCATCTACAGTACATAGTGCCTTCAAAAGATTAAAAAAAATCTGGAGAATTCTCTGTGTGCAAGGAGCTAGGGCAAAAGTCAATATTTCAAGATCAATATCAATTCAGGTGGCACTGCATTAAAAACAGTTATGATTCTGTAATAAAAACCACTGCAAAGGTTTAAAAATACATCCAGAAATTAATGTCTGTGAACCACAAATATATGTTAAAGCTCTATCATGTGAAAAAGAGCTCATATGTGAACATGGTCCAGGAACACCACCATCTTCTCTTAACCAAAGATAATTTAAAATTGACTGAGGCTTAGTGGATGTTCTGTGGTCAGATGAAAAAATAAATAAATCAATAATATGGATGCTGCATCCTTGGATCTAAAGAGGATAGGGATCTTCTAATCAGAGATCTTTTTGAAAGCCTGCATTTCTGATCGTTTGTACGGACATTAGTGCTATAAAATGGGCAGCTTGGGCATCTAAAAAGGCAACATAAATGCTGAAGGGTGTATACAGGTTTTAGAGCAATGGATGATTCCGTTCAAATTATGTCTTTTTAGGGGAAAGCATCGCATATTTCAGTAAGATAGTGTTTTATCCTTTATCCTTTATTTTAACCTTTATTTTTTTTACAGGCAAGTCATTAAGAACAGGTTCTTATTTACAAGTGGAATAACCACTTAGGGAAAGGGAAGTATGGCTAAAATAAATACAAAACATAAAAAAAATACATACAAAATTAACAATTACATAAATACATTTTAAAACAAAATTATGTAGAAAAACAACTGCATATATCCGTGAACAAATATGATATCATATTTTTAAAGGTTGAAATTGGAATGAATTTATCGAGTTTAAGGGGAATTTTGCAAAGCATTCCGGTCGCGAGCGGCAGCAGATTGAAAAGATGCAAGACCAAACGCAGAGTTGGTTTTAGGAATGCTTAATTGAAAATAAAGTGAGGACCGGGTGTTATATGTGACAGGCTTTAGCTGCAGCAAGTGACCTAAGTAAGGAGGTGAGTGGCCGAGAAGGGTCTTATAAATGAACGTGAACCAGTGAATTTTACAGCGTTTGTGAAGGGAGGGCCAGTTAACAGATGAATATAAAGCACAGTGGTGTGTATTGAAAGGAGCATTTGTGGCAAACCTGATAGCAGAATGGTAAAGAGCATCAAGTTTTGATAGGGTGGACTTACAAGCAACCCTATATATAGTGTCTCCATAATCTAACATGGGTAGAATGGTCATTTGAATAAGAATAAGTTTGGCAGAAGTGGTGAAGGAAGAGCGGTTTCTGTAAAAGAAACAAAGCTTGGCTTTGACCTTAGATTGCAGCTTTGATATGTGGATAGAGAAAGAAAGTGAAGTTTCCAACCAGATGCCCAAGTAGTTATAAGCAGTGACTTGTTCTAAAATATCCCCCTTGCAGGTGGTGATGTTAAGGGCAGGAGGAGGCGTGGTACCCCTACGGCAAAACCACATGCTTTTTGTTTTGGAGATATTGAGAGTGAGTTTGAGTTGTGTAAAAGACTGCTGTAGTTGGTGAAAGCTATGTTGCAGGGTAGCTTGAACAGCATCAGGGGAGGGACCTATGGCATAAAGGATTGTATCATCGGCATATAAGTGAATGAGTGAATTACCAACTGCCTGGGGAATGTTATTAATATAAATTGAGAAAAGTGTGGGACCAAGGATGGAGCTTTGTGGGACACCCCTGGTGACCGGGAGAGAATGGGAGAAAAGGTTTTCAAATCTTACACATTAAACACGTTGAGAAAGATAATTTGAGAACCAAACAAGTGAGTGATCAGTGACACAAATGCTGCGGAGTCTGTGGATAAGTGTGTTGTGGTCCACCGAGTCAAAAGCTTTTGCAAGATCAATGAATATAGCAGCACAGTTTTGTTTGTTATCTAATGCAGATGTAATGTCATTAAGCACTTTAGTGGTAGCTGATCAGAAGCCAGACTGTGCCCCGGAGATGATACCGTTCACATTAAGATAATTGATTAATTGTTTATTGACAAGGTTTTCCAGAATTTTAGACACACATGGTAAGATGGAAATTGGCCTGTAATTATTCAGTTTAGCCTGATCACCGCCCTTATAGAGAGGAAGCACAACCGGCTTCTTTCCAAGCAGGTGGAATCTCGGCTGTATAGAGGGAGATGTTAATGAGGGCTGTTAATGGAGCCACAATGACAGGGGCAGCAATTTGAATAAAAAAAGCAGCAGGATCATCTGACCCAGCTGCTTTATTGGGGTCCAGAGCAGTCAGTTCCTTCAAGACTTCCCCCACTAAAACAGGCCGGATGGAAAAACTGTGAGGAGGTGCTAAAAGGTCGCAGGTATTAGAGGCTGCAGGGGCTGTAGAAATAGGGTTTAATGTCTTTGAAACAAAGCCAGCATTTATGAAGTGGTGATTGAAAGCTTTAGCCATGGAGTTTTTATTAGTGACAACTATGTCATCCAATTTTAGGGACAATGGTATGGTCCGGGGTTTATTTTCAAGTTTTTTTACCGTTTTCCAAAATGCTTTTGGATTCGCACCACAAAGTGTGAGCTGTTTTTAAAAAAAAGCCAGCTTTAGCCTCCCTCACTGCTTGTGTGGCCTTGTTCCTGATTTGACAAAATAAAATGTTGTCTTTAACACAGTGTGTCTTGCGTGCTTTGCGCCAGGCTGTATTTTTTTGCTGAAGCAGAACCACTAGATCACGATTTATCCACGGGCTGTTGCGTTTTTTTATACGCATCTTTTTGTTTGGGGCATGTTTGTTGATTACAGCAGTTAAAAGATCTTTAAACAACAACCATGCATCATTCACTGTAGGAATCAGACTAACTCTATACCAATTTACATGATTCAAATCAAAATTTTTCAGAATACGTTTAGTAGCGATTACGACAGGTTGTTTGACAGAAAGTTGTTTTCTAACACAGGCAATGAAACAGTGGTCGCTGAGATAATTTAAAAAAGACCTGATAGGTTCATGTGTGGGGCGTTTGTAAACACAACATCTATCAATGTGGTGTTGTCACAACCTTTTGGGTTATATCCAGTAGGTAGGTTTATGATTTGATGAAGGTTTAAGCAATCAAATTGTTGTACAACTTTCTCAGGGGGTTTAAGCATGTCCCAGTTTAGATCACCAAGTATGATCAACTCGGACCTAGTGAAAGGTGCAAGAGCATTGCTGGTGCAGATGGAGGGCGATAGCAGCCAGCCACAGATAAATAAAAACTGTTTGATAATTTCATGTTAAGAACAAGAAGATCATACTGTTTGGGTATAGACTTTGCATCCTGCATCTATTACAAAAGTCCAAGTGCTTAACTGGCCTGCATGCAGTCCAAATCCATTTGGTGCACAATCAAAAGACAATTACAAAAAAAAAAAAAAAAAGACCCAGGACATACCACATCAGATATTCAACTGATCCAGCAAAATGTTTTCTCAGGTCCAAGACAAATAAGGACAGTTGTTAAAAGAAAAGGGTATCCTACATAGTGGTAAAAATTGTGACACTATGGTCCCAACATTTTTGCAACCTGTTGCTGCCATCAAATTCAATATTAGCTTTCCTTAAAACAGTACATTACCTCAGTTGAAACATTTTTCACACATTTCTGTTCTATTGTGAATAAAATATGGGTTTATGAGGTTTATTACAAACCATTGCTTTCTGTTATTTACTTTTTAGAAAGCATCCCATTTTTTTATTGGGGTTGTAGGTTTTTTTTTCTTTTCTTTTCTTTTAAAGTCTATTATGCATGAAAATCCAAAAAAAATCAGCAGAAATACTCAAACAAAACCATCTGGCACCAACAATGATTTCATGGTCCAATAACCAATATCATACTGAAACTCTTCTGCTGTTGCAAACACAAAGAGATGAGACTTCTTAACAATCTTAAAATAAACTGTATTTTTGTGTCTTGTGATACACTTGTACAGTTGACATGCACAAACAGATGTGTGGCATTGCATAACATTTAATATATACTACAAAGTAATAAATACTCTGTTTCTCTTATTGATTGTTATGGTTGAGTAAAATTCAGATTTGTGTAGTACCTGTAATTGTATAATTCTAACATTGTAAATGTGTAGCAAATTTAGCTCTCGGAAAGGAAAATATTTATTACTCCTAAATACTTAAATTGGGTTGTTGAATTAACGGTAATAGAATTAACATTACAATTATTCGGTATGTTCTTCACCAAACAGACAGTACAATCTTTTATTAATTCTACAAGAAGGGTATCTCCCCAGCCAAGGAAGACACGTCCCCACTTTACCCTATACCGTACAAATAATAGGAGCATGTATATGAGATCAAAATATTGCAGGGACTTTGAAATGTGAGCGGCACTCAGAGACAATCACTTATGAAAAATACATAGAACTAATTACACAAACATACAAAAAGAAATAAAAAATAAAAAACAAGAAGTTAAGAATAGGTAAAAGGAGAAAGAGAAGGAAAAAGAATAAAGAGAGAGGAAGGAAGAAAACAAATGGCAAGCTTACCTAAAAAAATAACCACAACCTAAATGAGAATAATCAAGAAATTCAAATTCACCTTATAAATTAGGGTCTTAAGGTAAGTCACGCAATGTGTGTGTGTGTGTGTGTGTGTGTGTGTGTGTGTGTGTGTTGGGGGTCTGGCTTTGCGTTATCATTTAAATGCTCCTTTGAAGTCAGCTAGAGAGGTCAGGGATTATGTTTTGTATCTTTGGTGTGAGGGTACGACACTGTGGTATGAACCCCCCCAATAGAGGTGAAAACCATGGTGCTTGTCCTTTGAGTGAACTGCAAATGTTAAAGGTTAAAAGGAATACCTGGGACATGAAAACTAAAAGACACTAGCCAGACCCTACAAGACTTGGTATGGTATGACCTGGACATGTAATTAAATAACCAGTGCTTGTGCACTGAGACCATAGCAAAATAATTTTCTCTTTTAGTAAACTCCATTGAATAGTAATCCACTTATGTGGGTGATTACTTACTATGATGCCCATTGTCAAATGTACACACCTTATAATTCTTAATCCTCAACCACTGTTCTCAGTGACTATTAGAATTCAACCTAGCATTGTGCTGACTTTTGGTTTCCTGTTCACAAAGGCAAACTCTAGAGAGTTCTCAATAGTGTATAATTACCAAAACAGGAACAATCTATACTTTTAAAGGAAGTAATATGTTAATATGCTCCCACTTAAAAATGACATGTCATGTGACTCTGCGATCAACAGTAGCAGAGAAAAAGGCAATAGTATTTAGACATTTTAGTCAAATTTGAAGTTCTATTAATGGCTAAAATGATACGTTGGGTACCGTCATTTTGAATTTCAATTAAACTCCCCAGGCTCTCTATTTTATCTATACTGACATAGATTGATAATACCTGTTTCGGACAGCAAATTAGTATAATAATGACTGCAACTTGTGTAAAAGAGACCTGCTACAATTTTTTTATTAAAATAAAAAAAAAAGCTACTGTTCATTGTGAATACTTTGCACATGACATTTTTTAAATACATAGAAATCTAAAGATTTTCTGCAATATTTAAACACAACATAGAAACATAATCAGGGTGATGAAATGCTGGAAAAATGGAATTGAGATAAAATAACAAAATATAAGACCCAAGAAATACAGGGCTCTAAATACAGGGAAAACTAAAAACAAGAATTGTGGGTAGAGGTAACTTTGGAAACAGTCATACCATGGAACAAAGAAAAAAAATGTGAAATAAAGGTGCTTTATAGTTGTCATATGTACTTTTTACAGCATAGTGAAATCCTTTCTTTGCATATCCTAGTGATGTTAGGATCCTGGGGTCAGAGCACAGGGTCAGACATGATACAGCACCCCTGGAGCACAGAGGGTTAAGGGCCTTGCTCAAGGGCCTCAAGCGTGGCAGCTTGATGATACCGGGCTTGAATCCCTGAACTGAATAATGAAAACTTAAAACTCTAGGAAAATAATTAATCTCTTACTGGCTTAAGTTTTACATTAAAGCAGACTTAATATAATTATATTTAGATAACTCTGGTATAATAAGAAATGTCTCCCAAATATGTTTTAATTAATATCAGATGTGAATTATTAATGAATTAAGAATACATGCTGAATGAATTTGCACAAAGGAATTTTAACCTGTTGTTTTTCTATTTAGATAGTGTGGGCAGTTACCGATTGCATTTTATTGTGTCAAGTAAACAGTACTAATAGACTGTTTAATTTATATTGTGGATAAAACAAAAGAGTACAGGTAGTGAAAGATAGTCAATAAATGCAGCAATGACAAGCTCATTCCCCTTCAAAAAACCCTGCCAACTTTTTTTTTTATTGTTCTCTGTTAAGATCCCACAAGAATGTGCATGTGTTCATTTCATCACTTTTCTTATTTTGCTTTTTTTTATCATCCCTTTCCTCCGAGGCTTACTATTATTGACTATAAGCACTTTTTATTTCAGCTGAATAACAACTAACTGAAACAAAGAGAGGAAAAGAGAGGGAGAAAGACACAGCTTGCCAGTATAAAGAGTAACACAGTGAATTGTGTAAGAGTTTTAGCTAATGATGGTTGATTGACATGATGCCTCAGGCTTACTTTTACGCTTACTCTTGTATCATAGCATGTGGGCATACACACACACACACACACACACACACACACACACACACACACACACACACACACACACACACATGCACGTACACATCATTTATAAATTGACTTTTATATAACTCTAAGCCACTTCTTATGAACTTAGTATAGAGTTGTAAAACCTAGTATATGGGGGCATAGAGGAAGATTCAGGAGGCCATTGAAATCAGTGCCAGGTTTTAGAGCATTTTACAAACACCTAACACCTTGACAGCAAAATGTTTTTGGTCACATACTCCAGGAATTCATTCCATCAAGTTCATTCTCAATGGAGGTGTGTGCATACAAATCGTTTTAGTTCCACCAGATATATTTCTTACTCTCTCACTATTTGTGTCTCTTTGTGCTGTAGGTTTACCAAAAACACATAAAGACACAAAAAATTTGCCTAGTGGTAATAATACACAGGTGAGAATCATTGTTAACTGCTGGTTTGATTCTCTCTACTCTACTCTCTGCCATATTCTACCCCAAAAGAAAAAAAACTGTTGAGTGCTTTAATGTGCTTTACAATATTTCTGTATTATCAGAGTATTTTAATTGTGGGAAACTTACTTTACCACTTTTTAATGCATAATATCTTACCGTTTACCCCACTATGTGTCAGAAAAACATATTGTTCCTTGCTTCTTTGATACTCTGCTGTTAGATCACATTTGTAACCTCAGGGTTCTTAATGCAGTTTCTGGGGGCTAAGGGTGCTCTTGCTGTGTGCCTGTAATTATAGAAAACCCATATTTAAAAATGTATGATGTGCAGGGGATTGGAAGATTAAAAGTTAAAATTAAATAATAATAATAATAATAATAATAATAATAATAATAATAATAATAGATCAGATATTTTGATAATCAAGTAGATTCAATATCAAGCACTTTTACTCAAGTAGAAATGTAAAAGGTGATGCCCTCTTGTTCTTTAACTCAAGAGGAGTACTTTTACCTGATTGTTGAAGTGAGGACTAACCACATCCTCTTCATGCTTTTGCAGAGTGTCTTCTATTGTGATGCATTTGGCAGATATCCTTATCCAGAGTGACTCACATTTTTTGTCTTATTTATACAACTGAGCAGTTAACCAGAAATAAGGGCCTTGCTCAGGGGACAAGAGTGACAACTTGGTGAGGCTGAACTCATGACCTTCCACACTAAAGTCCAATGCATTAACCACCAAGCTACCACTGCCCATAAGCCAAACTTCCACATTTTATGAAGGAGATTTACTGAGTTTTTCAGTTCACAGGGTTTACCACTGGAGATAATGTGCCAAATGAGCAGTTTCTTCACTTTCGAGTAAGAATAAAAGATTAGCCAATTTACATGTGAATCTGGAATAATTGTTAGTTGTGTGGAAGTTTAAAAGTTTATTTTTTAATTAACAACTGCTGGGAGTCCTTCGACCCATCTCACAATATGATTTTTTTGACCAGCGCTCTCATCTAGACTCACATAAAAGTTGCTCTGACACACAATTAATTAATGTAAAACACTAAATTTCCAAGGGCCCAAAACGTGATGCTATCTCCTTGTTGGATAAAATCATGATACCTTGAGAAGGGACCACCGTCTGGGGCATGACATTCATCTTGTTATTTTGGGTCAGTGTGTTTTGTAATCTTTACTCTCCATCTTAGTGTAATTATCTGTTGAAGAAAACAAAAGATTATCTTGTAAACATCACAATTTGAGAGAAGAATTATAATTAATTATTTCCATTCATTTTACCAATCCAGAGAGGAATGTTTATAAGAAAAAAATTATATCAGTTTACACTATACATTATGCTATCAAACTTACAATCATTTATTCTTTTTTAGGCTCATTTCTCTATTTTTATTTCCTGGTTTATAATATCAAGTTGGATAACTTGGATAACCGGAGAAGGAAGCCTATCCTCTTTGTAGCATGAGGCATACACCACAGAGCAAGTGAAAAGCAGTTTCCTAAGAGAATCATGGAGTCAGAGTGATGTCTTAAGCAAAGCAGAATGAAAAAGCAATGTCTAAAGTGGAGCCAGGAGTCATAGTTTAATCTAAAGTGGGGCAAGGACATGTGATGCTCATGACAAGGCTAGGGTCAGCTCTCTGCACTGCATTGAGGCAAAGAAACATGCTCATCAGAGTAAGAAGGAAGAGACACTTTTAGCAGAACAGGGGCAGAAGAACATTCTCACTCCTAGGTGGCTCTTACCTCTTTCTAGGATCACTTCCAAAACAGCAAACAAAAATGTTCAATGCATCAATTTTAGGAATCACATTCTGTGAATACTTTAAAACATAAAGATATCATAACTAGAATATTATCAAGAAACCAAAACCAAGAAAGACAAATGTAAGACAAAGATTGCGGTAAATTCAAAGCTATAATGTTTTTTAAATCTGTCACAGAGTTCATGTGATGTAATATGAAGATGCATTGGCTGAAGGGAGATCAGTCTCTGTCCAAATCTCTGTCCAGTATTAATAAAATGCAATCGAATTTGTGACAATACTGCAAAAAATCCAGAAAATGTTTTGCTTTAAGGAAGAGTTAAGAAGGCATATAGTGTCAAAGTGCTAAAGTCAACAGCTAAGAAAGAAAGTAAAATTAATTTTAAAACCATGTAACTTAAGAATTATTCATAAATTAAACATAATGTTTGGCCCCTCTCTGTAAAATTGTGGCCCCATTGAGGTCCTAAGGACCCTATAACCACCACTGGACTAATAAATTATATTTTTTTATGTAAATTCAATAAACTAGAATTCTCATACAATGAATTAAAGCTGTAATGGAAGCTGTCTTAAATCGCTAGTTTTACTCATGATATGAACAAACTAGATGCCCAAAGTGAACAAAGAAGAAATAAATAGTTAATAAAAAATTTATAGAGGAAACTACACATCTCACTACTATATGTATGCTTAACTGTATATAACTGCTTAAAATAAATATTTCTAGACTGTGACCACAAAAAAAATTCTCATACATCTCACAGTGCTTCTATCATAAATCTTTTAACACATAGGACACAAAGCCCAAGTTTTAATATGCTTATGTAATTTGTCATATCAAAAAGCTTTAAACAGGTGTTCTGTGATGAACAGTAAGATAAGCTTATGTATACTTTGTAGGTGATAAATCTCAATCAGGGTATTTAAGAGTTTTAGGTGTGATAAATGGAGGCTGAATTTGGAGTTGGCACTATTTTAAGAGTGGATTTTGCTAATCAAGGTGATGTGCGTGTGTGTCTGGTCTACTGAAGCATAAAAACAGTAAACAGTGCTGTTCCTGAAGGTGACAGACACGAAACCACAATGTTGTCTTTATACTTATGAATTAACTGTTAAAGAGTGGTAATTATAATAGCCAGTAATAAGTAATAATAAGTAATAGTAAGCCAAAAATGAGCATTTGCACAATTATTCAATTACTTATTTTTGTTCTTTCCTTAGTTTTTCTTATATTTTCTCAGCAATATACTCTACAATTTGTTTATGCACAAAAAGTGGTATTTAATAATCAAGTTTCATCAGACTAGAGTAGGGTATATCAAATAGGGTATACTGTAGTAGTGGCCTGATAAGTGTGAGAAAGGCCTGGCACAGAAACTTTTGAAAACACCTGGTCATGTATAAGTGCCCATTGTATACTCAGGCTCATGTTATTTTTTATTTTTTTAATACAATTATTTAAAGTAACAGAGCAGTTAGCTCAAACTAGTCTAATCATTTTCCTCTGATCTCTGTTATCCACAAGGATATAAAACATTCCTCAACATAAATTAGAGATTGTTATATGTGATAAACTATCAAATAAATTAGCTTAAAATGAGCAAGAAGAACAAAATTGTATTTTGTTTAAAATATTTTTATAGGATGTCAAATTTTTAGTGTGGTAAACAAAGATACAGGTAGATGGGGTCTACATTTGGCTTCGTAAAATTATAATATACATTAATTATTGTAAATCAATAACACATGCTTAATTGCATATTCACACATTTAGTTAACTGACTGGAAATGTGTATGCATTACTTTTACTGCTTATAATAATATATTGCCATTCACAGTTTCACAATGTCCATTTAGGTTACTGGACTTTTCTGACAATCATATATCATTTATCCATCATGTTCTGCATAGAATGCACAATCGCAGAAGTTTATTATACACATTATCATAATACACTGGGAAACAACCCAAATCGACAGGCCGAGTCAAAAACATTGGTGTTTAAAAATTAAAATGATTCATGAGAAAAACAGAAACAAGGTCAATGATCAGGGCAAATGTGAACCATGAAATAAAAATGGCTTCGTAATTGCAGTGAACCTGGTCCAGTTGCTTCTCCAATACACAGTGCAAATAGAGGGTGTATGTAAATACACAGAATCAATGAACAGACACCTTATCACACAAACCATCGATGAGACAAGGTTGAAGACATAACAGGAATAAAAAATAAACACATAAAAAATGTGATACATTGTAAACAATTGTGTGAACAGAGGATCCCTCCTCACCGGTCCAGCACCCATTCATACAATGTCCATTCTACAGCCTGGGTCTAGAGGCAGGCATTGTCACTTTTGGGGAACTTGAAAAGGCTTGCTGGAGACAGGTTGTCAGAACAAGTCATGGGGAAGACCATGCTGTCGGCCCCTGGCATGAGCTGGTTGTGAGAGGAGTCAGCAGGCTGCCTTGTCCATCTCTGGCTAAAATGTGCCTTGGAGAGCTGTCTCATCTACCTTTGGCTGGGACTTGTCTTGAGAATCCCCCTAATTGCTCTCCGGCAAGAGCAGGTCTTCAGGACCTGCCTCATAGTAAGAATGTTTTTTTATAACAAAGAGCCAAACAAGCCACATCGGTGAGCAGAATAAAAAACATTGGACAGGCAAAGAGTTAAGAGATTAATAAACAACACTAAGTGGGCAAAAAGTTGAACAAGTAATGAGAAAAACAGAAATAAAATCAAGGACCATGATTAATGTGAACTATGAAACATAAATGCCATGGTAA
Source organism: Silurus meridionalis (assembly GCF_014805685.1). Classification (NCBI taxonomy): domain Eukaryota; kingdom Metazoa; phylum Chordata; class Actinopteri; order Siluriformes; family Siluridae; genus Silurus; species Silurus meridionalis. The sequence continues at coordinate 20,248,452 of NC_060896.1, read as the reverse complement.
TCGCAGTAACACAGAACTAGTTACTATGCCAATATGAATTGCAAACATACACACAAACTAATAAAGACAAAAGTGAACATGAATGTTAATGAATAGACACATGAAAACATGAACAAATGAATAGACAGGTGTTGGGACGTTATATGATTGAAACACATAAAGATATGCTATATGGTAAAGATTAGAATGCATGCAGGGCATGTGCTTTGTATGTTTGTGAACAAACATTTGACATTACTTATTTTGAGTGTTGTTTGGGTTGTTAGTGAAAATTTACCATTCAAATGAACACAATGTTCTTTTTTCTAATTCTTTAGATTGTAAAAGCTGTCTATGGTCTTAAATTATAATAGAATTTCAAACAGTACTCTGTCCATGTTCAAATACAATTATACTGTATGTTTTGTTTGTCAGATAAAGGGACAGCAATTCACAAAAAAAATCACTGCTGAATGATGGTATACTGCATACAAAAATTACGTATAATTTTTATTACTGCAGAGCTTATTCTATTTTTGTAGCCCCTGGCAACTTACCAATCAATGGAAAAATGTAATGTTTATTTTGAGGTTTTACTTTCAAACAACAATTTAGCTAAAATACTTTTAAGTGCATAGTGTGGAATAGTCAAGCAACACAAGACCGAAAAACAGACTGATTAGGGAGTTATTTATTGCACTTTCTACAGTCACAATACACCTCATGTTAAAAAAATATATTTTCTTCACATTTCAGTGTGATTATTTAAATATGGCTCTTTTTTAAGTCGTCTTTTTCTCCAAAATACTTATAACAAAACAGGTGGACCGAAATCCCACTTGTGAAAATCCAGTGTGAGGCGAACCTACCATCTGTCCAAGCTAACCCCAGTAACAGCATCTGATAATTAGCAATAATTATACCCACAGCCACATGTGAGAAGGAATAAAATTTTTTAGCATCATTAATTAATTCTGACATGAATGCTGCAACAGCTCAAGTGGCCTCAAAGACTTGATTGCTTTTGAAATCTTTCATATTGTCAGTGAAGTGCTGTTTTGGAAAGGTAATCTATCTTCGTCAATGGCTACTCAGAAAGAGAGGGATGCTTCTCTTCCATAATGCATTCTGGATGTCAATTTGATTTATTATATTGAACATGTGAACACATTATAACAGTGTAAAATCGATAAAACTCTTAGCTGAGCTGCCGATAGAATTTTAAATAAAATAAGCATTTTATGTTTAAACATTCCTTTTAAACTGTAACTCAATTTGCATATTATGTATTACCTCAGATGATTTTCAGGCTTCCTATTTGGTGTTCACAACAAGACATATGAACCGAAATAATACAGGACAATATTGTGTGATACAATGGTAAACATTATTTTTAAAAGTCACGTAAATGCAACCAAACAGCTTGTTTGTAATTTCTTATGAACGTTTTGCCTGAGATAACGCCTCATTGAGGTGGTGGCCGATTCAGATTAGTTCATTCATCATTCTATGTCAGTATGTGGGCCTAAAGCACTAATAAAGAGACTCTGAATTTATTCTACATATGCTGGATCCAATTTTCAGAGTTTGTCTGGTATTTGTGTGGTGTTGTACAGTTCATAAACATGCCTCAGTTGGAGCCAGAATGGAATCTTCATGCATAAAATATGAATTCCTAGATTCCACTCAAAGCAGTCTTTCATCCACAGACTAGCATATAAATTCTTATCTTTTATCAGAAAAAATAGTAAATAGCTTTTCAAACAATGTGCAAGTGTTCAATATTTGAAAATATAAATATATTTAGTGTCAGTAAGCATATTCTATATAATCTAATACAAACAATAAACCAAAGCTCTTTCTGTGCTTCCTAATTATCTTAACATGATCTTTGCAGAGGTAAGCCATGAGGAGTTTTTTGTTTGTTTCTTTCGTTTTGTTGTTTTTATTGTGCAGATTTAAAATCAAACAGGACTATTATGCCTAGCAAACAAAGGCTAAACCCTAAAAACATGAATTTGGATAAGTAGTAAAGCTAGAAACAAGCAGACAAGTCTAACTAAGTACAAGAGACAATAACTACAAAACAAAACAACCAGAAAGTAAGCATAATAGGGACTTACAGACTTGCAGCTTACAACAACATGCAATACATCCCAAACCACAAGGGTGAACAGAGAAATTTATAACCAACAAACATACATTATGTACACATTGACCATCTGTTTCAATGTTTCAAGATTTTGAAGTAAACTATGGTCATGGTGGTGGAGGTGATTCAAGATCTAAAGAGATAAATTCAAGATATATGCAGATATAAGTTCATGTTTAAAGCAGACATATTACTGAATATAAAAAGGTTAAAAACCAAACTTGGTATAGTAAATGATTGGCTGTATTTTTATTTTCTCATTTATGCCAGTAATCTTTTCAATAGACACATGAAGAAGCAGTTACAATAAATGTTTTTGTTGTTTATGACTGGTTTGTTTGTCACTTATTACTTGTGAAATGTGCTATTAAGTAAGTAAGAAATCTATGGACAAATCATCAACGTAATTTGTTGATAATTCTGTCAAGTTTGTGAACATCTGACCATAAGATTCATGTGCTTTTTGAAAATTCCATTCCATATTTAGTCCCTATTTGTTGTAATAATAACCTCTTATGGGAAGATGTTCCACTAGATTTTGGAGTGCGGTTGTGGAAGTTTTACTCCAAACTCAGATCAAGGTTGCTAGTAAAGTCAATTTCTGATGAAATGTGAGGCCTGGGGGCAGTTAGTAATCTAATTCATCCCAAAAGAGCTCTACACTAGGCCACTCAAGATCTTCCACTCTAAACTATATCTCCATTGAATGTTCTCTGTGCACAGAGGCATTGTAATGCTGGAGCAGGTTTGAGTTTACTAGTTCAAGCACAGGGAAATTTTAATGTTAAGCACATGTCTCTAACTTTGTGGTGACAATTAGAGCAGAACCACATATGGAAAAATGGCTGGAAAAATCAGGCATATGAATACTCTTGCCCATATTGTGTACCATATGCACAGTCCAACACACCATGTTTTTAAATGGAGACATTTATTCTTAATTGCATTGCAAATTTGGGCTGGCTTGCTGTTTTGCATATATATCAAACTGCAATATATCAAACTGCAGTGTCAAATTCCTTTGCAAAATTGTATGATTAGAAGAATGACCAGTTGAGGTTAATACATGTTTTGTTTTTAAATTATTATTTTTTTTATTATTATGGGATTTGAATGAATATTATATTTATTGCATAAATGCACAATTTAACAATAAGTGCAGGTTGATTAATGAGACTCCACTTATTTTTTAATGTCACACAAAATAATTTCTAAAGTTCAACATTTCACCTTTAACTTGCACTTATGACTTTTTAGACTTCTGTGTTGATACATATTTTTGTTACAACAGAGACAGTGGATTTATAGACATGTGTAGCACAAATGCAAGCTTTGGTTTTCTAGCTTGATTTCCAGATTATTTATGGTACTGTGGCCTTCAAGGTGAGCATCGATTGGTTTAGTGTAGTTGTGTGTCTGTTGTGAGTTCATGTGTAGGAAGAGTCTTTGTGATTAGACATTGTGACATTTCTTTTATGGGTTAAGCTATTGCAAAATAATATTGTTCCAGAGACATCTTAAGCAAATATAATACAATTTTAAATAATAATGGGTAAATATAGTAATTTTCCCCCGTCACATACAAAACATTCTTTCCTCTATAGGATGAGAATGTGCTAAAATTATAGTCTATCACATATCTTAGACATAAACGAAATAAGAAATATTTTTTTACATAAATTCTTAAAACAATGTATGATAAAAATGTAAAAAATCTCATGTAAGTGTCTATAATAAAATCTTTTGAGATAGAACTAATGCACAAGACAGCTACAAATGAACAAACTAAGGTATGGTTACTTTATTATATAATGGATTTATGTATGAAAAACTATGTTCAGGGCATTGGTATTTTGGAATATTAAATATGAGGATTATTACTGGAACACCAGCTGCTTCTGCCATTTTATTTTCCTTCTTACTGACTCCCAATAAGCACATAATGTAAATAATACAAAACACAGCAACCCAATTAAAATAAAATCTAAAGCATCTGGCATCATTCTGTTGCATTTAATTAATTAATTTATTTTTACAAAGAAACATTTGATTTTCATTTCCAAGACTTTTATTTTCACTATAAATTCTAGTTTGGTTTGTGAAACACTCTTAAAGTATATTACGTGGAACGTCTCTAGGTTATGTATGTAACCCTAGTTCCTTGAGGGAACTAGATGCTGCATCAAAACGCTTTGGAAATTTTGACTTAATCAGTCAAAAATTGGAGGCTGGCCGTCACCGATGGGTTGACGTCACGACCAGGATGTATAAACCGCACAGGGATAGAAGCTAGCCCCAGCTGCTGTAAAGGAGAAGGAAGCGCTGCAGGGACACTGACAGTGTGACAGCCATAAGGATAGCCACAATGCGGGCAGGGGCAAACTGCACACGCAAAGTAGTCGAATCCCATATGATGCTGAGATAGGTGGTTCTCTGTAATGGAGAAATCACAATCTTGCTGGCCTTCAGCCGAAACCCCAAACCTTCATGTGAGAGAGAACGACATATCGATGCCGGACCTCAAACTGCTCTGATCGAGCCAATATCAACCAATTGCCGATATTTGGGAATGCGGATGCCCTGAAGTCTCACGGAGACCAAAGCCGCATCGACACATTTTATGAAGGTGTGGGGTGAGAGGGCAAGGCCAAACAGAAGAACTGGATACTGGTAAGCTTCGGCCCCGAATGCGAACCTCAGGAAATTCCTGTGAGAAGGAAGGATGGATACATGAAAGTACGCATCCTTTAGATCTACCGTGACAAACCAGTCCTCGGATCTAATTTGAGACATGCCTGCTTGGGAGTCAGCATCCTGAACTGAGTCTTATGAGTAAGCGGTTTAGCTAAGATCCAAATAGGATGCAAACCACCGTCCTTTTTGGGAACTATGTAGTACCAGCTATAGAACCCAGACTCTCGTACTGATAGAGAGAACACATCGATGGCCTTCTTCCTCAGGAGAGTGTTCACTTCTTATTTCATTACCAGTGCCTGCTCAGAGGAGGAGAGGAGGTCCTACTGAGAACTGTGAGGAGATAGGGCACCCTCAGCAAAGAGTTCCCAGCGGGAGCAGAGCTAGCGCAGAGACATACGAGCACAAGGAGCGTAGTCAGCTCCATCGAGAACTGAATAACATGCTCTGCTTCTAAGCAAACCACACACAAGCTGTGCGTATCACCCCCCAAAATAAGCCGGCTTGCTTTCTTTTTTTTATTTTTTATTTTAGAGACAAACGATTGACAAATACAATACATACACACAGAGGGCTTTCTGAACAAACAGAAGCTGGTGCTTACTTCTTTCCATATGCGTTTTATACTTCCTGGTCGTGACGTCACCCCACCGGTGACGGTCAGCGTCTAATTTTTGACTGATTACACACATTATTTTGGAGTGTGACAGCAAGGGTGTGTTACCAAAGCACTTTGACGCAGCTTGAGTTCCTGAAAGGGAAGTATAAAGGCATAACTCTATGCAAACATCTGTACATAACACCCTGGCATGCTCCTAGTTATACACTCACAGAAGTATATCAGTAGCCTTTACACTAATTGCTCTTGAATTCACATAATGTACAATAACAAGAATCTGTTTCATCTTTCTCTCTCTCTCTCTCTCTCTCTCTCTCTCTCTCTCTCTCTCTCTCTCTCTTATGTAGCTTGAGTTCCTGAAAGGGAAGTATAAAGGCATAACTCTATGCAAACATCTGTACATAACACCCTGACATGCTCCTAGTTATACACTCACAGAAGTATATCAGTAGACTTTACACTAATTGCTCTTGAATTCACATAATGTACAATAACAAGAATCTGTTTCATCTTTCTCTCTCTCTCTCTCTCTCTCTCTCTCTCTCTCTCTCTCTCTCTCTCTTTCTCTTATTCTCTGGCTTTCAGAAGTCGAAATCAATGTGGCAGCCCATTTGCCTAAAGTTTCAATGTCTTGTGCATTCTAAGATGCTTTTCCATGACAGAAGAACTATTTTGTAGCAGAGTGGTTATTTCAGTTACTGTATCCTTTCAGTCAGCTTGAACCAGTCTGCCAATTCTGAGTTGACCTCTATCATCAACAAGGTGCTTCTGACTACAAAACTGCCCCTCAGTGGATGTATTTTTTTTCCTTTATTGCTTCATTCTGAGTAAGCCCTTGAGACTGTTGAGCATGAAAATCTCAGGAGATCAGCAGTTATAAAAAAAACTCAAAACTGCTTGTCTGTCACCAACAATCCTGTCATGGTCAAAATCAGTGAGATCACATTTTTACCCTACTCTTATGTTTAATGTGAAGACAACCTGAAGCTGCTGGCCCATATCTGAAATAATGTAATGCTTTGCAATACTGTCAAACATGTTTATAGTCCTTAATAATGGGTTCATTTAACCTATTTTCACATGACTAAGTGTAATTAAACATTTTGCCATAAATGTGACTGAAAATGCTTGTGCTAACCAGACCCACATGTATTTGTTTATTCATTTATGTATTTTTTTATTTAACCGGACAATACACTAGACATTGTTACACACTGGCAACCAATGCTGTGTACACAGGCCATATAGCATGAAGCTAATTTGCAGCCTTTGTCCCTGGTTAAGCTTTTACATAAGGTCAAATCAAGAAAATAAATAACAAACAATCATAAAACAAAATGAGGACAAATAAGAGTGTATATCTTACATTATATTTATGTTTACAAGGACAGTAGTAAAAAGCATTTCACTATATGTCATACGCTGTATGAATGTGTATGTGACAAATATGATCTTTATTTGAATTTGCATATATGATAATATTCATATTATGATATGAATATGAATAACTCTGAATACTATACTATATATGAATACTATATGTATACGTTGTCTAAAAAATAAAGAGGCACAATGACATACCTAAACACATATTTCAAATAAACTGTATGCTGTATATACGCTATAGGGGTAAAGTTTGTGGAAATCTGACATTAAGATTTGTATGTGCTTTTTTGAAAAGCCTATTCCAAATTCAGTATCCATTTACTGAAACCTCCGCTTTCTCTAGGAAGATGTTCCGGAGTGTGGAGATTTGTGCTCATTCAGCCACAAATGTGTTAGAAAGTCAGACAGTGATGTAGAGTAAGGTGGCCTGGGGTGCGGTCAGCATTTCTATTCAGTGTCATGCTGGAACAGGTTTGGGTCTCCTTATTTACACGAAATGAGTATAAATAAGAGTGTATACTGTATGAGTATATACTCATACAGTATACACTCTTATGTATATTTTGTCTTAATAATTAACAATAGCACAATCACATACCTAAGCATATATTTAATATTATGCAAAATCACACATATTACATATAAATTAACTTGCACAAGAATAGGAAATGTAAACTGCCCCTCTGGTCTTTGCCCCATCACTACTCAATCTTCATATCGAGTGACAGATAACAGAGGCAAGGCGATATTATACATGCTTAAATACTGTCTATGCACATACAGTATTTGTCTAATGTGTTTGTCTAACAAGTGTGCAGGGGTGTGTGTGTGTGTGTGTGTGTGTATAGTTGTGCTTGTTAACATTCTGTGAAATTAAATAGACCCCAGGAGCACCTTGATCATAGCATGGGAAAAAGTTTTCCCATTATTGCTGCAAGCAGTGTGGAGAGTAATATGAGAAAGATGCCTTTTAAGTTTATTGTCTGTTGTGCAATTGCAGGGGCAAGTTAATGTATTGATTTCTGCTCAAAAAGGCTTTTTAGAAAGCAGCAGCCACCATTACTGCCACACAGGTAAAACTGTCAAACTAGCTATAATAGCAATAATAGCCTATACATCCTCTTAGTCAAATTGTGTAAGGTACGTTCAGTTCAATTCACAATTCTGAATTCATTGTCTGGCTTGATTGCCCTTTAGAAAAAAAAAAAAAATGCAACAAGTTTCCAATACTTATAATGCTAAATTTCAATTTCTTAGCTAATAAACTAGTGAGAGAACTTGAATAGTTTGAATAGCTGAATAGTAATAGCCTATTTTCTAATTTCTGGGTATATACAGTCATGATAAAATAACTGCATTTCTGTTACTGTTCTGTTTAACACACTCTAGTAATGGCATTCAATGTATTAATAATTTTTTACCAGAATAGAAATACCATTATATTCAATTAGAGTACTTCTAAAGTACAGTACTAGAGTATCACTACCTGTGTTTCCCAGTTCATCTAGTTAACCAGTTTTCTGGGAATGTCAAAAAAGTCTATTGCAAACAATATTGGAACACAAAAAATAACCTGTGAACCTGTTTACAAAGAATATCAGTCTATGTGAAGAGGTAATGAGCTAAAAATTATTTGCTGTATTTACACTATATGGGCAATGTTTGTGGACATCTGACAATTAGATTTGTATTTGCTTTTTGAACAGCGTATTCTAAATTCAGTATCCATTTACTGTTATTACAACCTTTAATCTCATTGGGAAGATGTTACACTACATTCTGGTCTGTGGAGATTTGTGCTCATCCAGCCACAAATGTTTTAGAAAGTCAGAGAGTGATGTAGAGTAAGGAGGCCTGTGGTGCGGTCAGCATTCCAATTCAACGTCATGCTGGAACAGGTTTGGGTCTATGGAAAAGGAAAATGTTTTGCTACTGCGTCGTAATACATTCTTTACAATTGTGTGCCTCTAACAGTAACAGTAACAGTGTGTGTGGGTGTGTGCGTGTGTGTGTGTGTGTATATATACGAATATATATATATATATATATATATATATATATATATATATATATATATATATATATATATACAGGGAGTGCAGAATTATTAGGCAAGTTGTATTTTTGAGGATTAATTTTATTTGAGGATTTAATTTGAACAACAACCATGTTCTCAATGAACACAAAAGTACTTGTGTGGAGTACTTGGACGTGTGTGATGGAGCATTGTCCTGCATGAAAATCATGTTTTTCTTGAAGGATGCAGACTTCTTCCTGTACCACTGCTTGAAGAAGGTGTCTTCCAGAAACTGGCAGTAGGACTGGGAGTTCAGCTTGACTCCATCCTCAACCCGAAAAGGCCCCACAAGCTCATCTTTGATGATACCAGCCCAAACCAGTACTCCACCTCCACCTTGCTGGCGTCTGAGTCGGACTGGAGCTCTCTGCCCTTTACCAATCCAGCCACGGGCCCATCCATCTGGCCCATCAAGACTCACTCTCATTTCATCAGTCCATAAAACCTTAGAAAAATCAGTCTTGAGATATTTCTTGGCCCAGCCTTGACGTTTCAGCTTGTGTGTCTTGTTCAGTGGTGGTCGACTTTCTGCCTTTCTTACCTTGGCCATGTCTCTGAGTATTGCACACCTTGTGCTTTTGGGCACTCAGTGATGTTGCAGCTCTGAAATATGGCCAAACTGGTGGCAAGTGGCATCTTGGCGGCTGCACGCTTGACTTTTCTCAGTTCACGGGCAGTTATTTTGCGCCTTGGTTTTTCCACACGCTTCTTGCGACCCTGTTGACTATTTTGAATGAAACGCTTGATTGTTCGATGATCACGCTTCAGAAGCTTGGCTATTTTAAGACTGCTGCATCCCTCTGCAATATATCTCACTATTTTTGACTTTTCTGAGCCTGTCAAGTCCTTCTTTTGACCCATTTTGCCAAAGGAAAGGAAGTTGCCTAATAATTATGCACACCTGATATAGGGTGTTGATGTCATTAGACCACACCCCTTCTCATTACAGAGATGCACATCACCTAATATGCTTAATTGGTAGTAGGCTTTCCAGCCTATACAGCTTGGAGTAAGACAACATGCATAACGAGGATGATGTGGTCAAAATACTCATTTGCCTAATAATTCTGCACTCCCTGTATACACACACACTCACCGGCCACTTTATTGGGTACACCTTACTAGTACCGTGTTGGATCCCCGTTTGCCTTCAGAACTGCCTTAATCCTTCGTGGCTTAGATTAAACAAACTGGAAACATTTTGGTCCAAATTGACACACAGTTGCTGCAGATTTGTCGGCTGCACATCCTTGATGCGAATCTCCCGTTCCACCACATCCCAAAGGTTCTCTATTGGATTGAGATCTGGTGACTTTGAAGGCCATTTGAGTACAGTGAACTCATTGTCATGTTCAAAAAACCAGTCTGAGATGATTCACGCTTTATGACATGGCGCGTTATCCTGCTGGAAGCCGCCATCAGAAGATGGGTACACTGTGGTCATAAAGGGGACATGGTCAGCAACAATACTCAGGTAGGCTGTGGCGTTGACATGATGCTCAATTGGTACTAATGGGCCCAAAGTGTGCCCAGAAAATATCCCCCACACCATTACACCACCACCACCAGCCTGGACTGTTGATACAAGGCAGGATGGATCCATGCTTTCATGTTGTTGATGCCAAATTCTGACCCTTCCATCTGAATGTCGCAGCAGAAATCGAGACTCATCAGACCAGGCAACATTTTTCCAATCTTCTATTGTCCAATTTTGGTGAGCCTGTGCGAATTGTAGCCTCAGTTTCCTGTTCTTAGCTGTCAGGAGTGGCACCCGGTGTGGTCTTCTGCTGCTGTAGCCCATCCGCCTCAAAGTTTGACATATTGTGCTTTCAAAGATGCTCTTCTGCATACCTCGGTTGTAACGAGTGGTTATTTGAGTTACTGTTGCCTTTCTATCAGCTCGAACCAGACCAGGCCATTTTCCTCTGACCTCAGGCATCAACAAGTCATTTGTGCCCACAGAACTGCCGCTCATTGGATATTTTCTCTTTTTCTGACCATTCTTTGTAAACCCTAGAGATGGTTGTTCGTAAAAATCCAACAACCATGCCACTTTTCAAAGTCACTTAAATCACCTTTCTTCCCCATTCTGACACTCGGTTTGAACTGCAGCAGATTGTCTTGACCATGTCTACATGCCTAAATGCATTGAGTTGCTGCTATGTGATTGGCTGATTAGAAATTTGCGTTAACGAGCAGTTGGACAGGTGTACCTAATAAAGTGGCCAGTGAGTGTATGTGTGTGTGTATATATATATATATATATATATATATATATATATATATATATATATATATATATATATACACACACACACACATACACACTGTTACTAAAATGTTAGAGGGAGAGAGAGAAAGAGAGACCTTCTATCGGCTAGAAGAAGTATTTCCTTCTGGTGAACAATATGCAATAAAAAAAGGTGAGTTAATCTGTGGTCATCGAGACCTTCCATGTCCTATAAGAATTTTTTTTTTTGGGCACACTGGGAAACTAGAGTGATGATGCACCCTTGACTCATGCGCCCTTCCATCCACCGGTACAATCGCTTTTGTTGTACTGATGTTATTACACCATTGTACAAATTTGTACTTTCACTCCCTAAGCTTATTATCGTGACACTTGAGAAATGAGCTGCCGTGTTCTTTTGAGCCAAGTGGCTTATGTGAGAGTTTAAAGCAACAGTAAGCTGTTTCTGAGGTTTAAAAAAATACCCAATATCTGAGTGGACCACACAACACAAGTAGAGAAAGTCAGGACACAATTTTGTAAAAGTAAAAATAAATATGACTTTTTTATAGGAGATTTTCAGATGACAAATACTGAAGAATTTCAGCAAATGTTCGGTCAGATTGGAAAGTTTAAATCAATATGTAAAAGACATAGTGAATATACCTAAAGATTGTGAAATTAATTTCAACATAAAAAGAAGATTATGATTATCATTAAGGTTATGATTGACCTACATGACAGGTAATGTTTAGTTTACAAGTTTTTTTGTTTTAATCAAAATAAATTAAAAAAAAAGAACAAATTACCCGGATATCAATTCCAACAAATTCTTTAGATCTCGATTTAATTTTGCCTCTGTAGGATGTGCAGAACAAATAAGGCAGACCCATGGATTCTTATTAACTTATTAGACTCCTGTAGGTACATACTATAAAACATATAAAAATTACCTTTATATTTAGTATACAATACAATATATACAATATATATTTGTATATATATTCTAAATCTGAATAAACAAATTGATTGGAATAAGCAGAAAATAAGAAAAGGCAAAAAAACTTTTTTCAGACAGTAAAATCCAAAATCAAGGTCTGAGCTTCAGAGACAAATCAGACAAATTGCTTTTGATCTCAATAACATACTCATATCATCTGGTTTGATTACCACGTGGCTAATTACCATGTACCTGTCTAATGTGTCCACATCTGTGATTGGTGACTAATTTTTAATTAATTAACAGAGCCAAACATGGAAATATTTAGGTTTATGTTCAGTGCAACGTCTTTAAAAATGAGCAACCGATTAGATATAAAACATATTTGATCCAATATATTTCTAGGTTGAAAATCACTTTCTAAGCGCTAAACACTTATTACATGATGATGAGCATGCATGAGCAAGGAAATTCCAGTTGAATGACAGAAAAGCATGAATATGCATCAGTCCACAAATAAGTATGCACTAGATATGCATGATAAATTAATTGTACATAAAACTGGGTTAATTGTGTCTTATATCCAGCCGAGCTCATTCAAATGCAAACAGGACAAGAACCACACTTGTTTGTGGATTTACATAGAACTATAGTAATTAAACTAGAAATATAATTCCAGAGGTTTGCTTGTATTTAAATCAAACAGGATACAGGCTGAAGTGATCAGTGAATATATATACAGTGAGGAAAATAAGTATTTGAACACCCTGCTATTTTGCAAGTTCTCCCACTTAAAAATCATGGAGGGGTCTGAAATTGTCATCGTAGGTGCATGTCCACTGTGAGAGACATAATCTAAAAAAAAAAAATCCAGAAATCACAATATATGATTTTTAAACTATTTATTTGTATGATACAGCTGCAAATAAGTATTTAAACACCTGTCTATCAGCTAGAATTCTGACCCTTAAAGACCTGTTTGTCTGCCTTTAAAATGTCCACCTCCACTACATTTATTGTCCTAAATTAGATGCACCTGTTGGAAGTCGTAGCTGCATAAAGACACCTGTCCACCCATACAATCAGGAAGAACCCAACTACTAACATGGCCAAGACCAAAGAGCTGTCCAAAGACACTAGAGACAAAATTGTACACCTCCACAAGGCTGGAAAGGGCTATGGGGAAATTGCCAAGCAGCTTGGTGAAAAAAGGTCCACTGTTGGAGCAATCATTAGAAAATGGAAGAAGCTAAACATGACTGTCAATCTCCCTCGGACTTGGGCTCCATGCAAGATCTCACCTCGTAGGGTCTCAATGATCCTAAGGAAGGTGAGAAATCAGCCCAGAACTACATGGGAGGAGCTGGTCAATGACCTGAAAAGAGCTGGGACCACCTTTTCCAAGGTTACTGCTGGTAATACACTAGGACGTCATGGTTTGAAATCATGCATGGCACTGAAGGTTCCCCTGCTTAAACCAGCACATGTCCAGGCATGTCTTAAGTTTGCCAATGATAATTGGGAGGATGCAGAGGAGTCATGGGAGAAAGTCATGTGGTCAGATGAGACCAAAATAGAACTTTTGGGTCATAATTCCACTAAACGTGTTTGGAGGAAGAAGAATGATGAGTACCATCCAAAGAACACCATCCCTACTGTGAAGCATGGGGGTGGTAGCATCATGCTTTGGGGGTGGTTTTCTTCACATGGGACAGGGCGACTGCACTGTATTAAGGAGAGGATAACCGGGCCACGTATTGCGAGATTTTGGGGAACAACCTCCTTCCCTCAGTTAGAGCATCGAAGATGGGTCGAGGCTGGGTCTTCCAACATGACAATGACCCGAAGCACACAGCCAGGATAACCAAGGAGTGGCTCTGTAAGAAGCATATCAAGGTTCTGGCGTGGCCTAGCCAGTCTCCAGACCTAAACCCAATAGAGAATCTTTGGAGGGAGCTCAAACTCCGTGTTTCTCAGCGACAGGCCAGAAACCTGACTGATCTAGAGAAGATCTGTGTGGAGGAGTGGGGCCAAAAATCCCTCCTGCATTGTGTGCAAACCTGGTGAAAAACTACAGGAAACGTTTGAACTCTGTAATTGCAAACAAAGGCTACTGTACCAAATATTAACATTGACTTTTTCAGGTGTTCAAATACTTATTTGCAGCTGTATCATATAAATAAATAGATAAAAAATCATACATTGTGATTTCTGGATTTTTTTTTTGATTATGTCTCTCACAGTGGACATGCACCTACGATGACAATTTCAGACCCCTCCATGATTTCTAAGTGGGAGAACTTGCAAAATAGCAGGGTGTTCAAATACTTATTTTCCTCACTATATATATATATATATATATATATATATATATATATATATATATAAATATAAATTACAATTGTTGCCTATTGTTATTACTGCTTCTACTACTATACATACTACTGTATGTATATTGTAAATATTGTGAGCAATAATTGCCCACATCTGAGGCTGCACTTCATTTAAATAATTGCCTAAATTGTCCTGCATGATAAAATGTGTTTTTGGCAGTTCTTATTCTGGCCAAAGGTGGGCCAATTATAAAGTATGGGCCTTATGCTGGAATATGATTTTTTTATTCAATGTGGTTGTAGGAATGTTTTGCTATTTTACTGTAATATATTTGCTAAACGATGGTGGTAAATGTGGATCAGCACTGTACCATCTATTTTATAAATGGTTTTGTATTCACATTCAGGCTTTATGCTGTTGTGGTGATTTATGCTAAGCACTGATTAACCTATAATTTAAGTTAGCTACTACATAAATCTTTTTCCTATTTCTGTCAATATACTTTTAAATATTCTTGAGGAATATAATTTCTTATCCTTAATTTTAATCATTTTCATAAATCTTCTAACAAGCAGTAGAATTTCTTAGTGCTTGATTTGTAAATTTCAGTGATTCATGGTAAACGTGGGTGTTTGTTGAAAAATGTTCAGGGAATTTTTTTAAAGTTTGTGTAAGAGGTCTATTAAAAAATGGTATTTGCTTGCCCTTGATAAGAATGTAAAAGTGTTAATGTTAAATGACTTCAAACTTTGTTTGATGTAAATGTTTTTATCAGCTATTATGATTATACTGAATGTTGTGTGTTCAACTTTCCAGAGATCTCTTTGTTGTTAAAATATAAAAAAAAAAAAAAATGTCAAATAAAAGACATTTAATATAGATATCATACTAAATGTATAATACTAAAGAAGCATTTAGGCACAGGGGATATCCAACAGGACAAGTGTGCTTTATAGCATCTGCCTTTTTATAGGAAATGGGTTCCATCACTTAGTGACTGACCATAAAAAACACACCTTCTGCCACTAGTGTAATGAAGGCCTCTGGACAGATATAAAAGCCACATTTCATATCAGCGTAGGGCCCTTGGGTGTAAAGGAAATCAAGACTGAATTGATCTATGGTTTTTTAACTTCCAAGCCATTCAGGTGCTGAACATGTATGACAGTATGAAACAAGCAGTGTTGTAATTATGTAACCAAAGCAAGTGAATCAACATTTCATCTCAGACCAGGGCTGTTTCTGCTCATACGTGACAATTTCCACTTTACACCACTTAGATTTTTCTGTTAATTTGGAGACATATATACTATTGTGTATGAACAAACAACATTAGATTATTTTTTACATTTATATGTTGGCATTATATGTGTACATGGGTATATTGGAGTGTATTGTGGAAGGATGATAAGTTTGAAACCATTCATTGATATTTGTTTGGAAAATGTATGTTGATTTGATTCAGGGAATATTGGTACATTGTAAAATTATTGTACATCAAGGAGTGTGTCTGTGTGTGTGTGTGTGTGTGTGTGTGTGTGTGTGTGTGTGTGTGTGTGTGTGTGTGTGTGTGTGGTGTCGCAAGTTGGAGTATATTTTGTGATAGAGTCAGCTGTAGCATCTCTTGGAAAAAAAAACTACTGACACTATATAAGACATGCAATGTCAGGAATGGAAGTGCACACTCCTATAATAATCGTAAATTGAATTATTCATTCACTCTCTCTTGTTTTCTCTCTCAGGGGTAATTTGTTTTTGAGCAGGTGGCAGGAAATGAATGTACACTAAAGACAACTGGTGAAGACACTTATTTGACATGTAACCAACATGACAAACAATGTCATGCGCATTAAGTTTCTTAATATGCTACACATATAAAGAAGAAAAGAAAAGATATTCAAAATGTCAACCTTCCTAAACACACTCCAGTATAGCTATATAGGCACATAGTACCATAGTATAAACATTTTAAGTTCAGTAAAACAAATGTTTAGGCATAGACAATGCCAAGATAAATTGTTGAATTGACAGTAATTGCAGAGCTGTATTGCTCCACTACACTGTATTTACAGTGATAACTGTATTTACATTTCAGAGTACAAATCAAATGAAGCAGTTTGATGTCAAGATTTGAAGTGTCCACTTTTCCCATTTACATAAAATCTCTTTTTGTAAAGGCCAAGGACATGACTTGAGAGTTAAATATTTTTTTTTGTTTGTATGAAATGGCCAGGGCCATGTGGCAGACACACCTTAAGCTCTTGAGGACTGGAGTCAGGTTATAATTTAACACAGCCCTCAGGGTTGCCTAAATTTAATGGCCTGCTTATGGAAGAGCTACCTGCGAACTACAAAATGACGCTTGGCACCTGCTCACTCTCACCATCCCCAGTTTAACTAGTGTCTTGTTCTAAATTAATTACTCTCACACTGGCTCACCTGCTCCATTGAAGTTCCCTATGGAGAGGTAGATTTGTTTGTCTGCACTACAGCACAGTCTGCATTAAGTGGGTTAGTCTGATAATTCCTGACATTGCCTCAGGTGTATATTTACATTGGAGGGCTAAAAAAGATTCTACTAAGACACTTATTAAAGACTATAGATTTGGGGCATGGAAGTGTGTAAATAAAAGTGGTGTAATTTTTGTTTTTGTATATTTTTTGCTATTTATTATTGTTATTATTATTTTTTATTATTTAAAGGTTTACAGTTCATCTGGTTGACACGTGGTGTGCACCCGGTTCGGGATGGATAAAAGTCATGCTAGCAGGTGTTTTTTTGCTTTCATACAATCAGATATAAAGATAAAAAAAAGGGTTTTTTTTTCAGTGTATATTGTTCAGTAAACTGATAAAAGTTAACATTTAAACTGGCATACTGTATGTTTGCAGTAAGACTCATAGCTCTTAAAATAGCACTACACGAAGATGACAAAAAAAAATACTGTATGCTTGAATATTTTTTATTAAAATGGCCTCAACCTATTCCAATTCTTACATTCAAAGTAAAAAAGCATTATATGGAGTACACTGGTATCAGTCATCTATTCCTCTTTCATGTCTGCTACACAAAGTCTATTATAGTTCACTTCAATGAGAAATATTTGCAATACTATGAGGAACGTTTGCTTTTGAAAAACAAGAGATTATTATAAAGATTAGAGGACAGTGAGTAAAATAAATGGCATACATATCTTTATATAGCATTGCAATATTTATGAGGCTAAGACTGGGTGATTTTTTAAAAAAATAAGTAAGAAGCAACATATTGGTATAATGAATTTGGTTGGTTTTGTAATTTAATGTGTGTTCTAGGTCAAAAATATACAATACAGAATGGTAGATTTTATTTCTGAGTATTTTTTAGTACAACATACTCAAGGGAAAAAAGGTGTTGTGTTCAGGCCTACAATTTTACAATGGCATGATAAATGTAAAGGCAAATTCAAATAGACTCATGGGATTTAACAAAAAAATCAAATGAGCGGGAAGTTTTACTTTAATGAATGTGAGCACATTGTGAAATAAGAAACTCACAAGGAAAACAAAATTCTACGTTCAAAATGTTCATTCATTTATTCATTCATTCATTAATAGTAAACACCTGTTCAGAGGTGCAATGAATTAGGCTGCAATTTAAATTAGGCTGCTAGTCAACCAAAACAAAAGTTGGCAGAACATATTACATTCAACTATGAAATAATCGTTTCGGTGTAGGTGAGATATTTTTCTTTGAGACTGGTTCACATAACTAGTTAAGCTTGTGCAAGGGTCATTTCACCATGTGGAGAGGCTTTCCAACCTTCATGCGTATAGTAGTTTTGAGTGTAAATTTGGTAAATACATAAATAAATTATATTATTGTTTATGCTGCATTCTATTTTTTTAAATTGTTCCCGTTTTAAGTGCCTTCTTTCAGTATAACAATATTCCTTAATATGTTATTGTTGCATGATTTATTTGTTGTGTGTGCAATGCAGTGGGCTCTGACCCTGAAAGAAGCAGGGAGACTAGAGGACTCATAAGAGGAGTGTATAGCATCCACAATCCATGTACTAAAGGTCTGCTTGTTGGCAGGAAACCCCTTTTTATACTGACTGTAGCAGCGGTTTTGACTGTCAAAAATCACTTTGGACAGGGGCTCAAGGGGAGGCTTAAACAAGGACTCCAGAACAACGGCTAGGTCCCATGCAAGCACCCAGCCTCAGGGTACCGCGGAGAAAATGTGACACTAACAAGTTTTTTCTTACTAGCGACTGCTCAGCAAACGGAAAATGATAAGCCGCAATGTGGAAACATAGATCTTTAAGGTGGAAGGAGACAACCCTTTTGCAAATTGTTCTTAACAAAATACCAGCACTTTTCTAAGTGCTGACATACGCACCATGTAGTAAATAGGTGCCACTTCACAGCATACGACCCCCGTTTGGAGGAAGCACTGGATTGGAAAATTGTCTCTACAACCTTGGCCAAAAAAAGAGTGGTTAAGAGCTGTGCCTCCTCAGGTGGCACAGCCACAGCCTCCACAGCTCAGGCGGGTTTGAACAAAATGCCCCCTGCCTGAGAGAGAGGGTCCCTCCTGGGAGGAATCTCCCAAGGAGGGTATTCAAGGAAGTTTAGCAGAATGGCGAATCATGGCTAACCATGGCGTCTAGCCCAAGAGAGGCTGGGTAAGTAAGGGAGATCCAGCAGCTCCTTGGACCTCTGCCTGGAGCACCACCCAGGGTAGTTTTTGGTGTTTCTCCATGGAGACCAGGGCAGACATATGGCCAATGGCCCTAGCGGTCTCCATTGTGGCCCTGAGAGCCAGGTCTGTTGGACGACACCGCATTTTTTAACCTTGTTACACCAGTGGCCTGACCTGCCGCCATATAAGCCTTGCCCACCAAAGCTGATGTAGTCCTCAGAGTCTTGGTGGGCAGGACCGGGGCCTTAAGGGACGATGCAGAACCCGAGGAATCATTCCACAACCACACTCCACTTGCATAAAGAGAAACATTGGTGCTGAATATGTGGGTTGAATAAGGGTTATTCCATGACCTGGTAACCTCAGGGTGCAGGTCTGGGAAAAAAGGCTGACCCCGGCATGGAGGCAGTGATGTTGGTTGCAGTAATCGCCAGGCAATTTCCAGCTTGGCTACAGCCCAAGTCACTACATCCAACAGCTCCTCGAGCTGAACTGGTTGTGGGGGCATATCCTCTACGGGATCACTGGCATCCATATCCTCCCCCCCCTTCTCGGAGGAAGAGAGGTGGAGCACACCACTCTCCTCACAGGGGGAAGAAACCGCCAAAAGGCAAGGAGGAACACACAGCCGGAAGGATTGCTTGCTGTCTTTTCAAAAAATGTTTTTGCTGTACCTTACCTTTCGTAGAACAGACACACACAGAGCGCTTCCTGAACAAACAGAAGCTAGCGGCATCTCCACCGCATGTGTTCTTATAGCTTCCTGGTCATTATGTCACCTTGCCGGGTGATGTCGCGCTGTTCCGTTGGATGGATTAGTGAAAATTTGAGCAAAAACAAATTGTGCCCTAAACCTAATAACTGGTTGTGCCACCCTTGGCGGCAACAACTACAATCAAGCATTTGTGATCACTGGCAATAAGTCTTCCACATAATTGTGGAGGAATTTTGGCCCACTCTTTTTTGCAAAGTCACTTTAATGCAGCCACATTAGAGGGTTTTCGAGCTCACTGTTTAGCATCTAAAAAGGATTTAAGTCCAGACTTTGACTAGACCATTTCAAAACCTCAATTATTATTATATATATATATTTTTTTTAGCAATTCAGAGGTAGACTTGCTGGTGTGTTTTGGATTATTGTTCTACTGTCGACCCAAATGCACTTGAGGTCATGAACTGATTGATGGACATTCTCTTTCAGGATTTTTTTTAAAAAGCTCAGAATTCATGGTTCCATTAATTAGGGCAAATTGTTTAGGTCCTGAAGCTGCATAGTGGCCCCAACCACCACACTACCACCACAATGTTTGAATGTTGCTCATGATGTTTCTTTTTATGAAAGCCGGTAGTTTAACACTATGTAGAACGAGATGCACAACTTTCAAAAAGTTCAGTTTTTAGAATATTTTTTCCAAATGTTGTGGGGATAATCAAAATGGGTTTTTGGAAAATGTGAGATTATTTCTTTTTTGGTCAGCAGTGGCTTTCGCTTTGGAATTCTCCCATAGATGCCATTTTTTATGATTCATTATTGTTTAATTATTAACACTGACCTTAACTGAGGCAAGTGAGGCCTGCAGTTGGTTTGTTCTTTTCTGAGCTCCTGGATGTTTTGTTGTGTTATTTTTTGTAGGCCGGCCACTCCTGGAAAGGTTCACCACTGTTCCAAGTTTTCTTTATTTGTGCATAATGGCTCTCACATTGGTTTGCTGGAGTCCCAAAGCCTTAGAAATAGATTTGTAACCCTTTACAGACTGATACATGTTAATTACTTTGTTTTCCTTCTGTTCTTGAATAGCTTTAGTTAATGTTCATATAACAAAATGTGATCTCTGTGACTAATTTTTGCAGCATGTTGATTGTATTCAAACCCAAATTCTAGGTATTCAAGTAAATTCTACTGAACCCAAATTCTAGTAATTTAGAATGTAATGAAAAGGCAAGCCAAGTAAATATCAGTGAGCATTTTTTTCTATTGTAAACAATACTTGATTTTAGATACAGAACTTAGCTAGCTTACACTCCCAGCTAATAGACAGTCTGTCAAGGAGGATTTGCTGTTCTGTTGTTTATAGAAACTGGATTACTAATAGTGATGAAGATTTTTAGAACCGTTGACTACTAGTATAAATGAAATAAATGAATTACTTAAATAAATAAACAAACACAAAAACTTTGTTCACTATCTATATTCACTATATTGCCTCAGAAGCAGAATCAACTTGATATTAATTTGGAGAAATATGTGACATTTATAGGCATATTATTTAATATATTGTAATACTGATAATAGTAAAGTGTTCTTCACACACAAAATAAATTTAAGATAATATATTTTATTGAGTGCCAGAATGTTATTAAAATATGGGGGACCACAAAGACAATACACAGCTCTCTGAGCATAATTAGTACAAGACATTGTGCATTGCATGTATTCAGGCTTTTTAAGGGTTCACATGGGAAGTAATCTCTTCCCTCTCTTCCCTACATTCTCTACCATACAATTGAGTCAAATTTACACAGACTGAATAAATTCAATAGTTGCAATTCCAGCACCTTTGTTCTGTCAGAAGAACATCCCACATTTACATTCCAAAAGAACCTTTGATTTACCAAGTATGTGTGGATTCAGTCTGGGAAATGGCTGTTAGATATTAATTCATCTCAGTTGGAAGTGACTGATCTCCTTTTTCTCGTTGTTTCTGTCTGTTCTTCAGCCACTCATTTGTAGACATTACCTTTAGGTATTGGGTTATTCTGTTAAATACAGTATGCCAGCTGGATGTAATTGCTCAGTGTTTTTGTAAGAGCTCATCCAGTCAACATAAAGCAAGCAAATTTATCATAGACAATTGATTTTTTTTTACATCAAAAACATTGTATTAAAACAAGGAAAGTGAAGAATGTCAAGAATTCAAAGGCTTGGAGCTGTGTCTAGGAAACACAAGGAAACATACCTTAGAGATTACAAACTGTACCAATACAAATTTCAATCATACCAGCACTGTACAAATACCTGGCATCCATTAGCTTGAAATAAAAAAGATACTTAATAGCATTAGCATAATATAATAATCAGGTAAAAAAAAAATCAGAAAATGTAAAAAAAATAAACAAGTAAATAAAAAAATAATAAACAGGCACTACCTGCCTCATTTGCAAAATCAGAATTGCTAGCTAAACATACATGCTAAGATATATTATATTAATGATAAATCTCACTCGTACTAATTGTATTCTTGTGAATGTAACTTTATGAATTCCCCTTCAGGAACTCAAGCTGCATCAAAAACGCTTTGGGAATTTCTCCACGTTGTCCACACTTTGAATCATGTGTATAATCATTTTGTAGGCTTCTTGCAACCCACATCACTGCCTCCGTGCCAGGGCATGCCTTTCTTCCCAGACCTGCACACCATGGTGTCCAGGTCGCGGGCTAGGCCTTATTCTTCCTGCCTCTTTAGTCCTACAGTGACACTATATTCCAATATAATTTGACTGAGAGAGTGTGGTTATGGGGCGATGCCCCGGATCGAAGAGATGCTGGCTAGCTAGCTATCCCCGTTGATGCGTCGTCTCTAAAAGCCCCAGCACTGCCCACCGAGCCCATTCTCGTGGCTTTTAAGAGACATTGGGAAGGTCATTTAATCACTGTAAAGCAGTTTCAGAGATTGCTGGATCTGATGGCAGCAGTGTCCAATGTGGTTCCACTTGGCCTCCTGCACATTGGAACTCTTCAGTGGTGGCTCAAGACCTGGGGGTTTTTCTCGGAGGGGCAATCCATGATCAAGGTCATGCGATGAGCCCTACGTGCCTTAGATGTGTGGCGAGATCCCAAATTCTTGACTCAGGGCTCCATGCTGGGAGTTCCTAGGTGTCACAAAACGCTTACAACAGACATGTTCCTCACGGGGTGGGGAGTGGTAATAAGTGTCCACTCCACTAAAGGACTCTGGGGAAGGCATGTTCGGACATGGCACATACATTGCCTGGAGATGCTGGCTGTGCTTCAAGCTCTAAGGCATTTCCTCCCAGACCTCAGAGGCCACCATGTGTTGGTCCATATGGACAACACTTCAGTGGCTTACTATATCACCCACCAGGAGGGTCTGTGATCTCACCTCTTGTACAAGCTGGCATGTCTGATCCTCCAGTGGGCCCAAGGGAAGCTGCTCTCCTTGAAGGCAGCGTATATACCAGGCAACTTAAACAAGGGAGCAGACCCTCTTGAGGAAAGGGCCGAGGCCCGGGGAATGGTGACTCCACCCTGATGTGGTGGAGCAAATCTGAAAACAATTTCACATATTTTCACTGGACATTTATATCCACAGAACAGAAGTGTTCTCTCTGCTATGTCCCTTCGGCTATTTCTTTCTTTTATGAGTCCTCCGATCGCCCCGATCCTTTCGGGGTCAGAGCGCACTCCACTGAAGTGTGGCTGCCTCTAAGGCCTTGTCCTCTGGAGATTCCCTCCAGGACATTTGGACAAGTGCCACTTCTGGCCCCACTGTCCTTCGCCCTAGCTGTGCCCCATCTCACTAGGCAGGGATTGGTCAGTCTGGTGTGATTGGACTCTCGGTCCCAAAGTGTTTTTTGATGCAGCTCGAGTTCCTGATGGGGAATGTCTTCAGGTTATGTATGTAACCATGGTTCCCAGAGGGAACAAGTAATAAGGAGACTATAATCAAAAATAAATGACCACAATGATTAGGAGAAATGGTCATGTTTATTGTCAACCTGGAAACAGGAAATAAGCAGAATAGGTTTTGATAATGGCAGTAATGTATAAAATATTTATGTTTTTCATAGTACATATTAGATTTTTTTATTTTTTCAGCATTGGCAATATCACTGGTCCTGCCAATAAAAAATATCATAAATATATTGAAAAAGACAGAGTGTGGAGAGATGGGGGGGGGGGATGCGGGGGGTGATCATCAGTAATGAGTGAAAGTCAGCAGTGACAGTTGCAGAGCTTATGATAAAAGGGAAGAAAAGGGAGCATAAAAGAAAACGGACAACAGGAGAAATACAGCACAGGGAGCATGGAGAAGACAAATAAATGAGTGATTGGTGCGGAGGGAGAACAAGTGACAGAGAGAAAGATAAAGAGAGGAAAAGGAGGGAGATATGAGGTTGCTTCCGATTATCAGACGCAAGAAAATCTGCACTATGCCATTCCTCTTCTTTATGACACAGGATCAAATGCCATCTGTAACTCTTTGTCAGCTAATAAGCTGTCATGGCATCCCATCTTATAAAACTGATTACAGACATGGCAATATGACAGCCATTCATAATGACAAGACTATAAATTGAGCGGTGATATAAAAGAGATGTAAGTATCTCAAATGAGTTAAAATGTTGGAAACATATAAGATAGGCCCCTTTAGAAATAGGGCTCAATCAGTAAGCCATCCATCTAAAATAGGAGCAAAGAAAGAAAGAAGAATTAGAAATTAACACATCATTCACACATTAATAAAGAAATGAAAAGGAGAAAATGTCAATTTGTATATGGTAGTGTATTGTAGTGCATTAAATTTTGTGTTATAATTTGTCTGTATTCCACTCATTAAGGTCTTCATGTGCAAAAAAATAAAGTAGACCATGTCAGGAACAAAGGTAGGTAGTAAACTGTTAGTTTAGGTAACCAAAAACTGCTAAATAATGTACATTTCAGTTAAACTAAAAAGGGCATTTTCAGGGATGAATGGGCCACTGTGCTCAGTGGGAATGTTTCTGTGGAATTTTCTGTTCCCTTACCAAGATCTGTGCCTTGACACAGACATTTTCTTGGACTTCATGGTTTAGTTTGTGCTCTGACATGCACTGTTAACTGTGGGGCCTTATATAGACAGGTGTGTGCCTTTCCAAATCATGTTCAATCAACTGAATTTACCACAGGTGGACTCCAATCAAGTTGTAGAAACAGCTTAAAGATGATCAGTGAAAACAGGATGCATCTGAGCTTAATTTTGAGTGTCATGACAAAGGCTGTGAATACATGTGATTGTTTTTTTATATTTGTAATAAATTTGCAAAGATTTCAAAAAAGCCTCTTTGATGTCATTATGGGGTATTGTTTGTAAAATTTTGAGGATAAAAAAAAAATAATCTTTTTTTTGGAATAAGGCTGTAACATAACAAAAGCCATTCCAACAATGGAGAGAATGAGAGAATGAGGAGGAGCTTCTTCCCGCAGGCCATTCGGAGTTTAAACCAGGAAACCAGGATCTAGTACTGGACCTCTCTATCGATCTTCACTCATTTCTGCACAACTTTTTTGCACTATTATAACACCTTAACTCTGGACTTGAACAGCATAGTGTCACTTTATACCACACCATACTGCACATGGACACTTTAAGGACAAACACACTAAATCACTTTAATTTGTACTTCCAATATCTGCCATACTCAATTACAATTTTTCATTATATAAATTTTTTTTATATATCTTCTATAGTTTATTGTTTATTTATCCACTTAATTTTTTTATCTTTAAATTCAATTCCTTTTTTATGCTTAAATGTTTTACAGTCATACAAAGCATTTCACTGCATGTTGTACTCTGTATGTATGTGTATGTGACAAATACAATTTAATTTGATTTGCAAATGTGGAAGAAGTGAAGCTCTGTGAATACTTATATGCACTGTACTTGGTGTGAGATCTGGAAAGAAAAAGGAAGAATAAGAGACGTAGTGGTGGAATGAGGAAGTGCAGGAAAGCTTAAGGAGAAAGAAGTTGGTGAAACAGAATTGGGATGGGCAGAGAGATGAAAAAAGTAGGCAGGAGTACAAGAAGATGCAGCAACAGATGAAGTGGGATGTGGCAAATGCTAAAATAAAGACATGACAGGATGAGCTGTATGAGAATTTGTACACAAAAGAAGAAAAAATGGATTTGTACCAATTGGCCTCGGCAGAGAAACCGAGCTGGGAAAGATGTGCTGCAAGTTAGGACAATAAAGGATGCATAAGGAAAATGTTGACAAGTTAGAAGAGTGGTGTTGCGAAGGTGGAGGAAGTATTTTGAGCAGTTGATTAAAGAAGAAAATGAGCAAGAGAGAAGGTTGAATGATGTGGGGATGGTGAAGCAGGAACTGCATAGGATTAGTAAGGAGGAAGTGAGAGCAGCTTTAAAGAGGATAAAGAGGGGACAGTCGATTGGCCCAGATGACATACTATCGAAGCATGAAGATGTTTAGTAGAGATAGCAGTGGAGTTTTTAACTAGATTGTTTAACAAGATTTTGGAAGGTGAAAGGATGTCTGGAAAAGAAGTGTGTTGGTAATGATTTTTAAGAATAAGGGAGATGTGTAGACCTGCAGTAACTACAGGAGAATTAGAGAAGCACAAGTTGATCAGTCACATCATGACGTTATGGGAAACAAGTAGTGGAAGCCTGGCTGAGTGAAGAGGAGTGGTTTCATACAGAGGAAGAGCACTATGGATGCAATATTTGCTTTGAGAATGTTTATAGAGAAGTATAGAGAAGGTCAGAAGTTGTTGCATTGTCTGTTTATGGATCTAGAGAAAGCATACGACAGGGTGCCATACACAGAGAGGAGTTGTGGTATTGTATGAGGAAGTCTTTTGTGGCAGTGTGGCAGAAGTATGTGAGGGCGGTGCAGGACATGTACAGTATGAGGACAGTGTGACAGCAGTGAGGTGTGCAGTAGGAACGACGACTGGTTCAAGGTTGAGGTTGAATTGCATCAAGAATCAGCTCTGAGCCCTTTCCTTTTGCAGTGGTGATGGACAGCTTGATAGACGTAATTAATGGAGAGTTTGTTAGAGAAGTAAAGAAAAGAGTGCAGGCAGGGAGGAGCTGGTGAAGAAGAGTGGGATGAGTGGTTTGTGATAGAAGGGTATCTGCAAGAATAAAAGGGAAAGTTTATAGGACTTCAGTGAGACCTGCAATGTTGTTTGGTTAAGAGACAATGGCATTGTCAAAAAGACAGAAAGATTTTTATTGGAAGTAACAAGAATTAGCAGGATTAGATATCAGTTCATAAAAGGAACTGTACAGGTAGCTACTGTACAGTAGTCCTCCAAATAACACTTCATGACTCTCTGCTCTCCCCTTCAGCCACTGCTCATAACCTTGGGGTAACTATGGACAATGAACTGTCTTTCTTCCCACATGTCGCCAATGTTGCTCATTCTTGTCGATTTCTTTTCTATAACATCCGAAGGATTCAACTATTTCTGTCCATACAGGCTGCCCAGGTGCTTGTTCAGTATCTTGTCATTTCAAGACTTCACTACTGCAACTCTCTGCTGGCAGGTCTTCCCCTGAACGCTATTCGTCCACTGCAAATGATCCAAAACGCAGCTGCATGACTTGTGTTCAGCCCAAGTTTTCCCACACCACCCCACTGCTGCGCTCCCTTCACTGGCTTCCAGTAGCTGCACGTATCAGATTCAAAACACTGATGCTTGCCTACAAGGCCAAAAATTGACCAGCACCATCTTACCTCAGTGACCTCATCACATCTCGCACTGCACTACGCTGTCTGAGATCCTCCAGCACTGCTCGACTGGTACCACCTTCTCTCAGAATGAGAGGTAAGTACACTTCAAGGCTCTTCTCTGTTCTGGCACCGAGGTGGTGGAATGAACTTCCCCTAGATGTCCGTACAGCAGAGTCCCTGATTATCTTCAAGCGACGACTGAAGACCTACCTCTTCCTGAAATACCTAAATTAGCACTTTCCAAGTTTGTAGAATTGGAGCTATATTTATAATAAGTTTGTAATCTTGCGTACCAGTGTAAATTTATTCATTACTAGAGATTTAAAGCACTTTTGTACGTCGCTGTAAATGTAAATGTAGGTAGGACATTTTGGAGACAAAGTTAGAGAGGTGCAATTGAGATGGATTGTCATGTACAGAGGAGGTACATGGGATGTTTTGTTAAACGAATACTGAGTAGGGAGCCGCCAGGCAAAAGGATCTTAGGAAAGCCAAGTAGGAGAATTATGAATGGGGCGAGAAAAGACATGTAGGTGATTAATTCGAAAGGGGCAGATGTAGAGAAAATGGTGGTATGGAGACGGAAGATCCGCTTACATTATGAAGTTTCATCAGTAATAGAGTGAAGAAGGAACTTCTAAAGAATTTCTGTCAGGTCCTGGTCATTCCTTGCATGTGACTACTGTGTGATATACTTACAAAAAAGAATATGCAAGCCTGTTTGACCTTTGCCTAAAGATTCATTGTCATTCCAATGATGTGGTTAAACAAAACAAAGGTTAAACAATTTTTAGCCATGATTCTAAATGGGAACACCATACTGACAGGAAAACATGGTGGGGTACCATTATGATTTGGGGTCTCCTCTCTTCAGATGGGCCATGTGTACTTTTAAAGAAGGAAAAATGAATAACTCCAAATACCAAGATATTTTGGCACAAAACCTTTTGTCCTCTATCAGTCTCAGTAGAATTGTTCCTGTATAGCTGGATAACCATTTTAAAGCATTTTTTTGTCCAATGTATTGTAGCAAAATTATAAATGAGGGAGAAGGAAAAAACATTTAGGTTCAAAACAAAATAAATGAAATTAAATTGCTAAGAGGATAAAATCAGATTGCAAATCATTCGACAATGGCCCACAGCTAGACAATCCTCTCCATCTGGATGCTTTCCATGAGCAACTTCCTGTGAATAACACGACAGTGAATGTTATTTTATAATTAATAGGTGAAACCTCTAATCCTGACAACCTGACTCCACTTTTGCGTCTCTAAGCTGCAATTAAACCTCTTGCAGCCATAATTATGAAATGTGATTTATGGGCCATGTTTTAGTTGGGTTATGGATTTGTACTCCCCTACTTAGAGGAGTTCATGAACCTGCTTGTTAGCAATGAATTTGAAGTGATGCCACACTTTAGGGTCAAATCTGAAGCAAGATCCTTACTTCAACAAGATGGATGGAGGTTAACTTTGCCTTTGAGGGATGAACTCTACTGAGCAAAAGGGCATAATTAAACTGTTTAAAAAAATGAATGATAGTGATTGTACTGAATGTAGACAGTGTTATAATGATCATATTAGGCAATTACTCAGTATTTTTTTTTTTATCCTTCAAGGAAGTCAATTATTAATTCACATTGCAAATTAGCCCAAAATGGTGGTTTGGTTTTGTAGATTGTTGTAGTTTTACTGTATTTTTGATAACACCTAATTAGGTGGCCTAACTTTCATTATCCACCATTCGTAATTGCTTTCAAATTGCATAATTACCAGGAGACTGTTAATTAAAACCCAAGACATCATAATGAAGAATTCCATGTAGAAAAGATTTATTGAGGATGCTTGAAGACATGGGTCTCCAGGCAATATGCATTAGCTACTGTAATTTGTATGATTAGTTTAGAGACTAGCTTCGGTTTCTTTTTTTACTGCTTTTGTCATGTAAATCCTCCTTTTTTTTTTACCTCATCTGTTAAAGCATTGGAATAAAAAAAAAAAGTCTGCATTTCTAGACCAGGAGGGGCACCTTTTAATATGAAACAGAGAGACACAATGGAAACAACCAAATTCATTTTGGGAATAATTGCAATTCCCCTATTGCCATGCTTCACATAAGCATTTCATTTACAGAATGTGGACATTTTTTTTTTCTTTTTAGTTTCTCTATGAAGTTGCATGTGCAGCAGTTAGAAATTCTCAGATGACACTCATGTCAATTTATCAGACTGGTAGCTGTTAAACAAGAGAGACAAGTCAAAAGAAGAAAATAAAGAATCTATTAAAAAAGCGAGCATTAATGTGTCAATTTGGTATTTAAATGAAAACAACAAGAAATTGTTTAATACTCTCATGTGCTACTAATTTTGTTTATTTTATACAAAGAAAATTCAAAGAAATGGATTCTGCTCAGTCAATGGATTCTTCTCAGTTATTCTGAATAGTTGAATGAATTACATTCCTTCAAACTTATTTTGATAAACTGCTTACACATCACATGGTAAGACCTATATAATTAATTCTCAAGAATTCTACCTCTGTATACATTGTGCATATTACGTACATGACTATATTGTTGTGTTCTGTGTGCGTTGTTGGGGGGAAAAAAAATGAACAGAAAGATGTATGTCTATAACACTTATACAAAGGAAATAATCCCTGATAGAAATTTTGATTTAGAGCAGTAATCTCTAATGGAATGTAGCTCTTTTTGGGACACCTTTTGATGGCTCTCAACTTGTGGTAGGATTTGCCTCAATGAGAACACTTTGTCTTCTTTCTGCATTGCTGAATGTAGGTGTCATTTATGTCAGATAAATGTTCATCAGTGGAAAGCTCAGCCTACTTTACTACCCTTTTCAGGGATTTTTGTCCAGATCAATGATGTTTCTGTATCACATGACGATGTTGCCTGTCAGTATGCTTTCAATGGTGCACCTGTAGAAGAAGACTAGGAGGCAAGATGGCAAATCCGCAGTCGATAAAGTCCCCCTTTACCACCATCGTGGTGTTTCTAGGTCAGGTTAAGTCTTCAAAGATCTAAACTTTCTCCACAAGGGTGCTACCATTCTTTTGAGCTGACATCATGGTGTAAGAGTAAATGATGTTTAATATACAGTTAAAGTTAAGATATTAGAATTAATATTTACATTTATAAACTTTTTTTATTCAGTACATTTAATCACTGTAGCATATGGGATTATAGAAAAATAGTATAATAGTAGCATATAAGAGGTATTAGGCTTGTCTATAAAAGCTAAATAAGGAAAGTCAGTCAACCATAAATCATCAATTGCTCTCTGTACTGACCTTCCACAGCATAGCAGCTGCTAAGACCATCCTCCTGCTGTGCATAAGCACCCTGTTGTTTGTATGCAACCTGATGTGGTTACTAGAGCCCAAGCTTGATAAGGGGGATTTTCAGCATTTTCAGATTTTCTCATTCTCTCTATATCTGCTTTGAAGTAGGTAAAATCATTGGCTATAGCCATTGTCAGTATGTGTCTTAATTACTATACTTATTATTATTTTGCACGTCACAGCAGTTAAGTCAAAACAGAGTCAAATGAAGGGAGCAGCAAACAGGTCAGGTGATTTTAAAATAAAAATCATAATCTAGAAACACAGAAACACAGGTTCATTCGAGTTGCAAAACACAGACAGGGCACAACCAAACAATAAAAAAACAGGTGTAAACAAAGAACAAAACCAGAACAGCAAACAACTGGAAAAAGGCTTAAGTAAGCAGTGCAATACTCTGAGCATTACTTTACAAAGGATAGGTGTCAATAAAGACTGAGTGTTCAATATTTACTTTGAGTAGTGATTGCTTACAGGTATGTGTGTGATTAGTGAACAGGTGTGGACCATTAGTAATTAGGTGAATGGGAAATAATTCTGTCAGACATATTTGAAGGTTGTGCTGTGTTCTGGGAAACAGAGTACTTCAAGGATTTTGCTGATTGTCTGAAACCATAAAAGGATCATGTTTGTGAAAGATTTGTATGATATGTTTTAATTTTAATGGTATTTAAAATAATACTTCCTATTATTTTTGTTTATTTGATGTGTTCTCAGAACCATTGCAAAGCAATGCAATTAAACATAAGGTGAGCAATATATTTATTTAATACTGCTTCTCGTTTGAGCCACACTTGTGCAAAAAAAAGGGCTTTAGTCCAAAGTCAGAATCACATGTAACTGTCATGTATATTTTCTATTACAACTTAACTCTCTCCTCTGCACATGTCCAAACCATCTCAAACTCGCCTCCCTCACCTTGTCTTCAAAATGTCTACATGCGCTGTTCCTCTAATAAACTCATTTCTAATCCTGTCCATCGTCGACACGCCCAACAAAAAACCTTCAGCGCCGCCTCCTGCCTTTTACTCAATGCCACTGTCTCTAAACAATACAACATCGCAGGTCTCACCACAGTCCTATAAACTTTCACTTTCACTCTTGCAGATACCCTTCTATCACAAATCACTCCTGCTCTCACTCTTCTCCACCCACTCCAGCCTGCCTGCACTCTTTTCTTCACTTCTCTAACACACTCTTCATTATTTTGCTTTGTTGACCCCAGGTACCTGAACTCCTCCACATTCTCCACCTCTTCTCCCTGCAACTGCACCACTCCACTGCCCTCCCTCTCATTCACACACATGTACTCTGTCTTACTCCTACTGACTTTCATTCACCTTCTCTCCAGCGTGTACCTCCACCTCTCCAGGCTCTTCTCAACCTGCTCCCTACTCTCACCACAAAAACAATATCATCTGCAAACATCATAGTCCAGGGAGACTCCTGTCTGACCTCATCTGTCACCACTGCAAACAGAAAGGGGTCAAAGCAGTCCAACCTCCACCTTGAAAAGGTCTGTCGTTCCTACTGCACACTTCACTGCTGTCACACTGTCCTCATACATGTCCTGCACCACCCTCACATACTTCTCTGACACACCTGTCTTCCTCATACAATACCACAACTCCTCTCTCAGCACCCTGTCGTACACTTTCTCTAAATCCACAAACACAAAATGCCACTCCTTCTGACCTTCTCTTAACTTCTCTATCAACACTCTCAACGCAAATAATAATAATATTATTATACTAATACTATAATGCGTCTTTGGTGCTCTTCCTCGGCATGAAACCAAACTGTTGCTTACAGATGGTCACCTTTTCTCTCAGCCTGGCTTCCACTACTCTTTCTCATAACTGCATGGTGTAACTGATCAACTTTATTCCCCTGTAGTTACTGCAGGTCTGCACATCTCCTTTATTCTTAAAGATCGGTACAAGCACACTCCTTCTCCATTCCTTAGGCATCCTCTCACCTTCCAAAATCTTGTTGAACAACTGGATAAAAACTCCAGTGCTATCTTTCCTAAACATCTCCATGCTTCTACCGGTATGTCATCTGCTCCAACTGACTTTCCACTTTTCATCCTCGTAATAGCTGCTTTCACTTCCTCCTTACTATTCCTATCATTCTGGTGCTTTTCCATCTCCCTTGACTTTTGCCACATCCCTCTTCACCTGCTTCCGCATCTCCTTGTACTCCTGCCTACTTTTCTCATCACTATGTCGATCCCAATTCTGTTTTGCCAACCTTTATCTCCTTATGATTTCCTGCACTTCCTTATTCCACCACCACATCTCTTTGTCTTTCTTTTTATTTTCAGATGTCACACCAAGTATATTTCTAGCTGTCTACCTTATCACTTCTGCAGTAGTTGCCTGATTATCCAACACCTCTTCACCACCACTAAGCCTCTGTCTGACCTCTTCCCTGAATCTCACCCTACAGTCTTCCTCCTTCAGTTTCTACTATCTAATTCTTCTTTCAATCCTCACTTTTCTCCTCTTCTTCTTTACCTCCAAAACCATCCTACAGACCACCATCCGATGCTGTCTAGCTACACTGTCCCCTGCCAACACCTTACAGTCTCCAATCTCCTTCAGGTTGCATCTACTACATAGAATATAGTCCACCTGTGTGCACCTTCCTCCACTCTTATACGTCACCCTATGATCCTCTTTTTCTTGAAATAAGTATTTACCACTGCCATTTCGATCCTTTTAGCAAAATCTACCACTCTCTGCCCCAATCACGAATCGTTCTTTCCTAGGTACACCATCTACCACTTCATCTAATTCACTCCAGAATCTTTCCTTCTCCTCCATCTCACAACCCACTTGTGGAGCATAGGCACTGATGACATGTATCATCACCCCTTCAACTTCCAGCTTCACGTTCATCACCCTATCAGAAACTCTCTTCACCTCCACTACACTCTTACTGTTCTCTTCCTTCAGAATCACACCTACACCATTTCTCTTTCCATCCACACCATGATAGAACAGTTTAAAGCCCCCTCCAATGTTCCTGGCCTTACTCCCTTTTCACCTGGTTTCCTGAACACACAACATATCTACCTTTCTCCTCTGCATCATATTAGCTAACTCTCTCCCTTTACCAGTCATAGTACCAACATTAGAGTAACAACCTGAACCTCCACTCTCCTACACTTCTCCTTTTCCTGCCATCTCTGTACACATCTTCCTCCTCTCCTTTTCCTTCTTCAGCCAACAGTAGCCCAATTTCCACCGGTACCCTGTTGGCTAATAATACCTGTGGCAGTCGTTGGTGACCCGGGCCTCGACCGATCCGGTATGAATTTCTAATTCATGATCCACATATTTGATTTAGCACATTTTTACGCTGGATGCCCATCCTAACGCAACCCTCCCCATTTATCCGGGCTTGGGACCGGCACTAAGAATGCACTGGCTTGTGCAACCCTAATGGCTGGGTTAAAATAATCCAATAATATAGAACATTAAAATAAATTGTGACATGCAATGCCCCAATGTTTTGATTGCCAGTTGCCCAGTAGTTAAATAAACCAGACAGAAAACATGATACAGTCAAATATTGCATGCTCTAAATACATGAGCTTGTAGTCATAAAACAAAAATCTTAAAAAAAAAAAAACTTTAAAAATTAAAAAAATAAACTTCTAGGCATAGTTATTATGAATAGTTTCCCCCAGAACCTAACCCACCCATAATCGCTAAATGTGTCAACCCCTTCAGCATTTAAGTTCTACATAATGCAAGGAAAAATTTATTATAATATAGAGATTATAAAAATACAAAATTATTATGTGTTATCTCCAAAAAGATGTTCAATGCATGCTTACTAAGGCAATAAACTTAACTATCTAACAGACACCTAGTGTGTCACATAATTTTATGAAATCCATGAAGCAAAGGGTTCACAATGTGTTGCAACTCAAGCCCCAGGCCATTGCTTTGCCTTCCATTGAATATTTGATTCAAATTGGACTGTAGTCCTTTAGGCTTGGGGAAAAGCACTTGGCAGTCAGTGTGGAGTTATTCACAGCTTAGAAGACTGGTTAAGTCCTAATCAAATACGATCAGGTTTAAACTGTGTCTGCTGCTCTGTATGAGTGTGTGTGTGTCTGCATGTGTGTGTGTGACTGTATATTGTAAAAGCACTGACCAGGATCACACACATCTATACACACCTTAACAAAAGAAAGAGGATATCTTCCATCAAAGTGATGACTCTAGAACTCTACACACACTACAAAGCGTTGCCCGTGAGAAGCTCATCAATTATTCAGCGGTGCAAGCAGGCAGTACAATAAAAGCCAAATTTTCTCTCCTGGTGATGATGAGGAAGGGAAGATGCTCTTCAAATCCATACTGCCATCCACAGGCAAGCTAATATAACAGCAAGTGCATAATCTATTCATTGAACACAGACAGGAGTCTGACAAATTGCAAGAGCATCGAAACATACATTATATAAGCTTATTTGAATAACAGACTATACAAGGATAATATTAAGCACATGGCTTACATCTTAAAATGTTGTAGCATCAATGTACCTGAAGAAAAAAAATCCACCTACAATTTCAATGTCTATAATATCAGAATGATATTATAATGAATATTAGATGCATGTGTCATTTATTGGAGATATATATGCAATTTCAGGTGACACAAACAGATGTGGTTGTGTTACAGCTGAGTAGTAACAGATACAAGCGCATGTTCAAACCACAAAAATAAGTGAAAAATAGTGAAAGGTGGTCACAGTCCCTCACTGTAGAACCTCTTAATGTGTATAAGAGTGTGAACTATACTGTGAAACAATTGAGGACAGGTACAGTATGTGACTGAGCTGTATCCCCACTCTATAGTGCTCATTATAGAATCTAAAACTTTATTTTATGGTCTAGGTTGAGCTGTTAGTTGATTTGGTTATAACCAAACTGCATGGGCTTTTCAACATGGTCTGGTTGACTGGGTAAACAATAATTATATTTTTTGCTTAAATAATTTACTCAAAGTGGACCTTGTCAGTAAGATTTTAGTGAGTACGCTGATGTCATATCAATGTTGATTTCAACCATGAAATGGACATCATGAACTACAGTTCCCAACAGCTCTCACAAATAAGATAACTTTGCCACATGCCTCCCCATCATTTACACCTGTTTTGTTTCCTCTAATTAGTATCCCTATAAGTTTTAATATTTTTCTTCTCCTGTTTTTAAGACTCTTCTTGCTTTGCTAATTTCATGTATTCGTGTATTGAATGTGTTAATTTTACGTTTGCAAATAAAAACACTTCAATATCTGACACTCAGATCTGAAAATTGTTGAATATATATTGGTTGAGCAAGCAAAGGCAGACGGCAAAGCTAATTGTTGTCTGAATCTGTTTGCAACAACTCTTCTTTAGACAAAATTTGCAAAGCAACCCATTACATCCATAGTCTGGCTTCTTGAGGACAGAAACTGCTGACTTCCAATCAGCTCAAACCAGTCTGGACATTCTACTCTGACCTCTCTTATAAATAAGGAGTTATAGATTGCAGACCCTTGTGTGAACTCTTGAGACTGTTGTGTGTGAAACAGCCCTGGAATACTTCAATATCTTTTGGAACATTTAAACCAACCCACCTGGAACTAACAACCAAGCTTTGGTTGAGATCAACAAGATAGTATTTTGACCTATTCTGATATTTGATGTGAACTTTATTTCAAGTTCTTGGCATGTATCAGCATAGTTTTATTCAATGTACTGCTGCCACATGATTAAATGATTGGACAACATACATTTGCAGGTGCATATGCATTCATATTAAAGCCAATAGATAGATAGATAGATAGATAGATAGATAGATAGATAGATAGATAGATAGATAGATAGATAGATAGATAGATAGATAGATAGATAGATAGATAGATAGATAGATAGATAGATAGATAGATAGATAGATAGATAGATAGATAGATTTCTTATTATACATCAAAGGCGAAATGAAAGCTAAATAAAGCAATAAAGAAAAAGTCACCTAATGTTTTGATGATCTACTCAAGGAAATATTATTTTTAAAAACGCATAAAGCAAACACCACATTTAAGGTAAAATATAGAACGCTTAACTCCATTAATATTCTCATTAATAACCTTCGACATAATGGAAGTGGTATATTCACAGATGGAGTTGCATGGCCTCGACAGGGTGCAGTAATGCCTGAACTCACTTACTGTAATTAGCCATTATGTTCTTGCCGTGTGCCGACACCTGTTCCTCTTTCACTGTTGGAACAGAATGATTGGTCCAGTGTGTCACAGTTAAGTCTCTCCTTAAGGCTTTACCATCCACCTGTGCAGTTATTATTGTTGCATGTCTCAAAGAGATATTGAAGATCATTTACAATTTTAATATTATCTACCCAACCAGTGTATACATGCAGACATATGGCTCTAATTGATACAGACACGAATAGCTGTTTTGGTGAACATGTTTTTAAAGCATCTCAGCATGCACAGCAAGACCACATTGGATTCATTAGGAGTGATGATTGGGGCTAGACCAAAAAATGGGAGCAATGACAGCACTGAGGCCATAGGGGGGAGCGACGACGACAGCAGAGCAAATAGGCAGAGTGACGTCCTCAGTTGAACCAGGGGGGTGGCTTCATTTAATAAAAGCTCTGTTCAATGAGAGCAGTAAATGGAGATGGACAAGCACAAGCAATTGGCGAAACAGGAAGCGCTGACACTTGAACAGTGAGCAGCAATTTTTGTAGCGGAGACTAGATGTTCATTGCCATAAGCTCTTGTTTTGCAAATAGTGCCTTAAAGCATTTAAGAGACTCCTGGTGGACTACAGTTTCCTGATATTTAAGTGTATTTGGTTGGCTCATTTGGTTGATTCATGGTCGACTTCATTTTTCTGTTAGAGTTCAAAAACAGGGTTTCTAGTAATGTGCCATTGGGAGGTGTTTAAGCCCAAAAACAAACTTAAGCCATTTAAAAGTAATGTAGTTTTATTTATTATAATTTACAGAAACATGAAAACTAGAGAGAAGCAAAATCAAGGAGTCCAAAATAAGATATAAAAATACATCTAAAGGCAATGCAAAACCAGGTTGTAAATACAGGGAAACAAAACACAAAGGATTGACCACATTATGTTAAGGCTCAAGCCATAACCTTTAAAAAAAGTGGTAACTTAAATAGACACAGAAATTGACACAGGTGGAGACAATTAGTGAAAGAAACTAGTGGCAAAGAAACACACTTGCGGCACCTGGTGGGGAAACAAATAAAAGAAAGGGACAGAAAATAAATGGTGACAGTGTCCTGTGAGTCATGACAGTAGTCCCAATATCCTGACATGCATCTAGCC
The DNA here is from genome assembly GCF_014805685.1 of Silurus meridionalis. Lineage (NCBI taxonomy): Eukaryota > Metazoa > Chordata > Actinopteri > Siluriformes > Siluridae > Silurus > Silurus meridionalis. The sequence goes on along the minus strand of NC_060896.1, from coordinate 20,210,131 downwards.
AAGCTATTTCTAATATTCATTAAAAAAAATGTCTTTCATCATTGATTGTTTAAGGCTGGTCAAACTGCATGAAGTGGGCCAGAGGCATAGTGGGTCTTACAGCTCCTTTACGGTATATGTTGTCAAAGAAGGCTCACTACCTAGCAACTGTTACCATGTGTGCAACGGAACTGCCAGACGTTAGGGAAGATGCTGATAAAATAGATCAGCTGCAGGAACAATAATGGTGCTTCCAGGCCTTGGAGAACAGTAGCCAATTCATTATCACACTGCAACTGAAATACTCCTGTTGGTGGTGTATGTTCGCAGATGATCATGACACTGAAAGAATTCTTCGATCTAATCATGCTGGAGCAGAACTTCTTGCTAAAGGTTATGAGTGGGTCCAGTACCACCCACCATTGTCTCTTGATGAAGCCATTATATTAGTGGAGGATCACCTTGGGAACTCACTTTTCTTTCTCTGTTTTTCTTTCTAAGATGTAAACGCAGGGGACTGTTCCAACCTCAAAGGTTTCCTCTTTTTGTAGTCATGCAATACTGATCATTGAACACCTCTTTACAATGTTCCAGATGCTGCACTGCATAAAGAATGCCAATGTGTTAGTCAACTGCTGGTGCCAGCCCTTTAAATTTGACATGGTCCACTGGCCAGAGACAGAGATGGCAGTGGAAGGTTATCTCTTTCGCAATACTAACTGTTTTAGTTTGAACTGGCAGGCAATGTCTGATGATTCTAACCTGTGTGTGATTATGGTGACACGAATAAGTATCCCTATTTAAATTTTATCATGGATCCTCATTTTTGAATGTTTTAAATTTAACTGCAGGATAATCTGCATGATCTGCAATGTATGCTCACCATCCAACCATGGTAAACATGTACAAATTAACCACCAAACTTACCTGCACTGGCCAGCCACATCTTTTGAAATTTCATGGTATGAACACTCTACATCGAACTCAAGATGCTATTTCAATGTTTGGTAGCAATCGGTGCATCAATAAAATGCAAGATGTGCCTATCTACTGATGATCTACTGAAACCCTAACAGCATTTTGCTAAGATAGCTAGCCAGCTAGTGGTGTTGATTAAGTTGTTGTTTCCATAGCTTGGTTAATATAAGAACACAATTTTACATTTTTTTAATATTTTGGTCAATTTGTCGACATAACATTTGTTTTTTGCAGTGTGTTTACTTGAGTAATTTTATAACTTTTTTTGAAACTACAACAGCAGCACTTTTACTTACTTTAGAATGGTGTGCACATTTTCCACAATTCTTGTGGAATATATTTTATTTTTTGTAAGTGAGTCTGTCTATGTAGTGTAGAATCAATGTGATGAAGCCTGGACAAATTTTATCTGGAATATAAGGCTACAATGAGATCAGAATTAAGTCACTGACCTTGACTTACAATTTGAAATAAAAATTAAACACCCAAGTTGACCCGTCTCCCACCTAAGAGCTATTATTTCCACACAAGACTTGTTTAATGTGATACTTACATCACTGTGATTACCAGCAGTTAGACAGATTTACTGAACTGAATGGTGACTGTCTGGGCCTCACATCGTAAAGCTTCTAAAACATTCAAGCTTTAAAGGAAACATAGGATAGTCTGTCCATGTTTCCCTCAATCTGTCTATACGTTTGCCAATATCTCAAGAACAAGTTATTGAATGTAACTAACAGATGGACTAGTTTGATTCTGCATTTAATCCAAACAGAGTCAGGGACAGAGGGATTCCTAGATTTTTAGTGAGAATTCTGGCTTTTTGAAGTTAGACACAATTATTTTGTCTCTATTTCTTTTAAATATTTATATGGATCATGTTTCAAAGCTTTTAAATAGTTTTGGAACATGTTGTATGGTTGATCAAACCATTATCAACCATTTGGTGTATTTGGTGATTTTTTTGTAAATACAATGTGGGACTTCAACAGCTATTGAGAGTTTGTTCTCAATATGGTTTAGATTTTGACAAATATAATGTAAAGAAGAGTAATATAATGATTATCAGAAGTGGGGATGACTGGAAACTTTCATTTCCTGACTTTCTCTCTCTGGTATTGTCCTTAAAGTATGTGATGAGGTTAAATACTTAGGGCATTATATAACTGATGACCGACTGATTATCGGAATATCATCAGACAATGTCAAAGCAAATATGTTGGTTAGGAAACTTAGTATGTGTTCAAATTCTGTGGCTGTATAGAGCATACTGTACACCTATGTATACTGCCCATTTGTGGCAGCGTTACAGAAGAAGCAGTATGCAGAATCTTGCTTAGGTAGCATATAATGATAGAATGAGTTTGTTGCTTAAGGTACCATGATGGAGAAGTGCAAGTCAAATGTTTGCCCGTGTTGGTGTGCCAACCTGCTCTGCTGTGTTACGTAATCTCATGTACATATGTATGTGTAGGTTATTAGAGTCCTTAAACAGTATAATTTCAACACTGACAAATCCTGAGGTAAGCTCTATCAGAATTTTCTCCAATATGTGGAACCACTGGCAGTTTAGTCTGTATGTAAATACATGAATTTTTTTAATTATTGTTCTTTTTTTCTTTGTTTGTTTGTTTATTGGCTTGTTGTATTGTCATATTTTTTGTTGGACCATCAAAAAATATGATAGACCATGTTTGCCCTTAAATTAAAGGGTTTTTTTTTTTATGGGGTGGCTGCAAGATGACGCCGAGTCTGTTAGCGTTGCGGGGAGCCAACTCCGGTAGTGGAGTTGGGGGTGATAGTCCGGATCCTTGAGGCACCACAGGCTGCCCCTGATCAAGCTGGAACATAACGTATACCCGTGAGTATCCAAGGGGGTACACAGACATCCACCAAAACCGGGTGCGATGTGAGGCTTTGAATACTGCATGCTGGGTGAAGGTGAAATGTGTGCATGGGGATATCCACAAATTATCCACAAATATACTATATATCCAACAGACACGAGGAGAAGGGAGGGCTCCACCCACCCCTCCCTCTGGGCAATTTCCCTTTGGGATTTCCCCCTGGAGCAGACATGAGGTTAAACTCTCTGACACGTCTTCGACCAAGTAAGCGTAATCGATGGTCAACGAGTCCAGCCAAGCACCGCGCTTTTCTATCCGTACTTCGTGGTTATAACAGATAAGTTATACTGAGTGTTGCAGGACATTGGAAGCAGTGAGGAAACAACTCAGTTGTTGGTCCCAAAGAGCCACAGTGAACTTCAGTTACATGCGGCTCTCCTTAACTTAATGGCCAGACACCTGGGGTATAATAAAACCTTCGACTGCCTAGTGGTTGCCCATTTGTGGCAGTGTGCGTATGTGGAAGGTCGTGAATATCAGCTGGTGAACCGGCCGGCCATCCTAAAAGTTCCTTTGAGCCCCTTACTCTTGGTCGAGACCCCCTTCGAAAAAAATTGCCATGGACCTCATCCGACCATTAGAGCAGACTGCACATTTTGCGTTAGTTTTGGTAGACTATGCAACACAGTATCCAGAAGCAGTGTCCCTTGCAACATCTCCGCAAGTAGAGTTGCGAAGGCACTATTCTGTATCCTGAGTCGAAATCCCGAAATAGATCCTGACTGATCAGGGCATGGCCTTTATTTCACGAACATTACGCAAACTTTACAGGTTATTGGGGATTAAATCGATTCGTGCTAGCATGTATCAACCTCAAACTGACAACTTAATGGAGCGATTAAATCAAACCCTCAAAACTGGGATAAGTGGCTCGAGCCCCTATTATTCGCATTCTTTACATTTACATTTACGGCAATTAGCAGACGCCCTAATCCAAAACGACGTACAAAAGTGCTTTGAGTCTCTAGTAATGAATAAATCTACACTGGTACACCAGATTACAAACTTAATATAAATATAACTCTTGAATTCTACAAACTTGCAAAGTGCTAATTTAAGTGTTTCAGGAAGAGGTAGGTCTTCAGTAGTCGCCTTGAAGATAGTCAGGGACTCCGCTGTATGGACATCTAGGGGATGTTTATTCCACCACCTTGGTGCCAGAACAGAGTGCATAATGCAAAGGTGCAGAGGTGCATTATGAGAGGTCCTGCAAGCCTCCGCAGGGTTTTCCCCTTTCGAATTATTATACAGCTGCACGGAGTGCTCAATGTCATACACAAAAATTGGGAGGACAGACCTTCCCCCAGCAAAAACAACATTTAGTACTTTCTTGACCTGAGAGCAAAACTCTTCACCTTAGAACAACTAACTCTGAGGAATTTGCTACAGATTTAAGAGCAGCAATCCCGGCTGTATAATAGGGGCGCACAGCTGTAGCAAGTCCTTGTACTACTACCGACGTTGAGCTCTAAACTACTTACAAATTGGCAACGGCCCTTTTAGGTTACATGGTGGGTGGGAGATGTCGACTATGAGGTGAGGATAGAGGCGATGCACTCTAGGTGTACCACCTCAACCTCCTGAAACCATGGAGGGAGGAGGTGCCTGTGTCTCTAGCGATGGTGGTTTCCAAAAGGGAGGAGCTGGGCTTGGAGTTATGGTCAGAATCCACATCAGAATTTGCCCCAGTCCCCTGTGGAGACCACCTCTCGCTATCGCAGAGAGCACAGATAGAGAAGTTGCAACAAGAGTTTGCGGATGTGTTTTCCCCCCTACTTTGTCAAACAAACCTCATAGAACACCATATTGAGAAGCTTTCAGGTATAGTGGTGCGTACTCAAGAAAACGTGGTTCGGGATAACCTAAGGCTATGCTTGACATGGGTAGTTGAGGAGTCTCAAAGTGATTGGAGCAGCCCAGTAGTCTTGGTGCCCAAGAGTGACCGGTCAGTCCAGTTCTGTGTAGACCGAAAAAGTCCAAGCTGTGTCTTAATACAACGCATATCCAATGCCTCGAATCGATGAACTGCTTGATCGGTTAGGCGACACTGGATTTAACCAAGGGGTATTGACAGATCCCCCTGACTCCAATGTCCCATGAAAAAAACAGCTTTTTCCACTCCATTCGGTTTACAACAGTTTGTTAAACTTTGTTTCAATGTCTCATGGACCGAGTTCTCCACCCCCATAATGGGTACGCCGAAGCATTTACAACACCACAGAGCAGTCCTAAGAAACCTTGAGGCGGTCAGGACTCACAGCAAACTCAAAGAAGAGTGCAATTGGGTGGGTGGAAGTACAGTATCTGGGTTTCCACTTGGGTCATGGGCAGGTGCATCCCCAAATTGATAAGACTGCAGCAATTGCAGCCTGCCTGAGACCCAAGAGCAAAAGGAGGTGAGATGGTTCCTGGGGCTGGCTGGCTATTATCGGGGATTTGTCTCTAAATATTCGGACATCACCAGCCCACTGACCAATCTCACTTCTCGTGCCAGCAGGCTATTTCTCGGGTAAAAGCTGCACTTTGCGTTGGACCACTTTTACATGCTCCTGACTTCTCTCTTTCTTTTGTATTGCAGATGGACGCATCGGACAGGGGGCTGGGGGCCATGTTGTCCCAGGCATTGGAGGGGGAGGAACGCCCGGTGCTGTACATTAGCCGCAAATTGTTGGTGCATTAAATCAGTACAGCACCATAGAAAAGGAGTGTCTTGCCATCAAGTGGGCGGTCCTCACACACTGATTTTATCTGTTCGGACTGGCCTTCAGTCTCTGTTCAGACCCCACCCTGCTCCACTGGCTCCATCTCATGAAAAATGTCAACTTGTGGATCACTCTGTGGTATCTGCCACTTCAACCATTCAAATTTAAGGTGGTCTACAGGCCAGGGGCACAGATGGCTGTGGCCAACTTCCTCTGACGCCAGAGGGGGGGTGTCGGTTGCAAGCCGGATGGCTCCCTCCCCTGAGTCTGGCGGTGGGGGTATGTGGCAGCGAGGACGTGGCCGAGCGCCGGTTTATGAATGAGGGAGAGGCCCCAGGAAAATAAGCGGTAAGAATTACCTGTGGGAGATTTGTCTAATGAGTGTTCTCCGTTGCAGTGAGCAGGGGGAAAATATAAGAGGAGTGAGATACGGGTGCTGAGGAGAGAGATCCCAAGAGACATGTGTGTGTGCGCATGTATGTGTGTGGGTTTGTGTGTGCAAGTGATATTTGCAATTATACTCTGATTAGGTCAGAACTGGTTGCTGTCCTTGGAGTCTTTCTTACCCTGAACCACTTGCTTTTCTACAATTATTATTATAACAAGTAATTTAAGGGTATTTAAGTCATAAAATATTGACAAAAATACTAAATTAGTTTGAGGCAGAGACCTACTGTTTACAAATTTGACATCAAGATCAACTGCTTGCCTTGTAATCATTGTTCTACTTATTCAGGACTTGCTGCTGTGTATAATTGCTAAATCTTTTCTGTGACTGTTTTATGCTATAAATGCTACAAGTATTTGTTTTGATAGATAAGGTTCTACAGAAATTAGGAATACGCATGATATGGCATGCTGGTATAAAAAAATAATAATAGTATGATGTGATGCTGTTACCATTCGGATGATGTTCCAATATGTTTTCCCCCTTTTATAACAAAGCAATTTGCTAACTCAACAAAATTAAGAGTTATACAATTACAAAACAAATGTGCAGTATAATGTATTAACTTATACACTATTCTATTTAGTGTACCACATTGGAGCACATTGTTGTACCTGCTTTTAGAGTGTTTAACAAACATATTTAACTTTAGGTCAAATCCTACCATTTAGATATTTTTTATTTAGACATTTATGCACCTCATTCAACTGGACAGAAACAGTTGGGTTGCAAAGATACATGTAAATGCAGGTCTAACTAACAGATTTAATTACCAAAATGGTTAATTTCCTACACATTAACTGCTAGTAGACATGCTGAAACAGCAAACGGCCCACATGCTGTTGCCTATAAAGCATAGCCCAGTGGGCTCTCTACCATGTGTTGCCCAGAGGTTTACATAAATATTAACAACCATGCCATGAATGTTTAAATGCTTATCCAACAGTGTGTGGCAGTGGGGGCAAGGTTGAGTGTCAGCTGTAAACAGAGATCGGACAGCAAGCAAGTAATGCATGATTATTCTCGCATGTGTCTTATTATCGTCTACTTATGTGCATTGTGCTTTCAGTAACTGCCACAGAGAGTGGCAGCTTGCAGCACACATGTACAGAGCATGAGCTTGGACCTTGGACATGAATAGGCAAAAGTTGCAACTATTGATGGTGCCCTTTCAAAAGAATTGTTTTATTTGTGTTGAGAGTACTGAAAACCATATTGTTATCCCTGAGAAGCTATCATGTGTTTGCCAGTCGGTGTGCTTAATTTTTTGGGAATAGATAGCAAGGTAGCCATTGTGTTTTTATATACTCTTCAAACAGCTTCTAATATATCACAATATTGTATTTAGTACAGTATTGCAGTATTCCAATGTTTCCAGAACCCTCAGCCCAGAAAACCTTTTGGCACCTCTGGTTTTTTATTTTATTTTATTTTATTTTATTTTATTTTATTTTATTTTATTTTATTTTATTTTATTTTATTTTATTTATTTTTCATGCTTTTCAGGTTTGTTGGAAGGAAACTAAAATGCAGGGAATTGTAGTATTTGCATTGATGACATCAGAACCTTACTAATAAAACTTATGTATGTATGTATGTATGTATGTATGTATGTATGTATGTAAAAGGGTATATTTTTAGGAAGACAATTTAGAGTAATTGTAAAGCCTCAGTAAGGTACTGCTGATAGTAGGTTGTGGCTAGATGGCTGCTATTGTAATTTAGGTGATTGTTGGGGTGTTGCCAAGAAACCAGGTGATAGCTAGGGTGTTTTATATGATTTCTAGAGTATCTTAGTTAGTTGCTAAGATGTTTCTAGATGATTGCTAAGTAACCTTCTGTGATTGCTGGAATGTTGCCACAGTAATGAGTAATCAAGTGAGTGTGAAGGTCATATTGTATGGGTATTGTAGTTCTTAGTGTCCATGATTGTAAGTTATTCGGAGTTCTGAGAGGTTTAGCAACCAATTCCAGCAACAACATAACACAAGCTTTGATCACCAATATTTGTAGTTTCAGATTTATAAAAATGCAAATATAGGAAATGTTTTTTCATATAACATGATATGCAAATGTTATGTCACTGACAAGTAAACAGATATAGAGATGCTTCTATGTGTGAAATTAACATTTGAAATCTGTTTGCTTTGGAAAATGTTTGGAAGAAAGCGTGCATTAGTCAATTTAGGAACACCAAAAAGTTGAACGTGATAGATTGCAGATCAAATATTTAAATAAGGACAGAAACATTGTGACAGTTTGGACTATGTAAGTACATTATTCATAATTATTAGCAACTGAGGTTAAGGTTATGGTTAGATTTAGCATTATTTAGCTGCATTAATAATTTTTGATAAATATATAAATATTGATAAAAAGACAGAGAATTGTTGCAACATTTTTGGGATAAGGAGAAGGCAAGTCCAACAACCAATATGAAGGGAGTTGGACTCAGACCAGATTTAAATGCAACATTAAATTTGTTAATTTCATGATTCAGTAGTATCACAGAAATCAGTCCATTTGTCCTAAATTGAAGTTACTTAAGGCCAATCACTAATATGTAGCAGGATTAATTCATTACAATGCCTGCTGGACAGAACAGATGGAAATGAGTTCCGGGCAGCAATTTAAGGTATTAAAATAAAAGGTTATAAATTATCTTATATAAAAAAAAAGTTCATCTTTACCTCTAAATTTTATTTCCAATTCAATTCAGCTGTATTGGCACAAACCTAATTCTGAGTTCTCAAAGGTGTGATTCAGAGTGTGAATGTGTTGGTGCTTGGAGTGCTGTGATGGACTGGCGTCTCATCCAGATGAATTCTCCTACCTTGCACCAAATCCACTGATGCATCTGATCAAGACGGTGGAGATGATATATATTGTATGAACACCTATATAATATATACATACACTTGTGCTAACCAGGTGGCTAGGTAATATGGGTCTGGCCTAATGGGTAAGCAACCAAATGTTCATAATGTGTTGTAATATTAATGGATGACATTAAAGTTGTACTTTTTCATTCTATTTGATTCACATTTATTTTTCCCATCACATGGTTATACACATAAATGGGACTGTTTAATAAATGTCAGCCCAGTGATGCAAATACACATGCAAAGACACTTATAAGTGGAATCTCATTTAAAGTGCGAACTTGTATTTCTCCTATTAAATATTCATAAACTGACCTCGAAATGAGTAGAAAAGAATCACCTCAGGGTACAAAATAAATCAAACTCATTTATTTCTCCGAAGTCAAGGAGCACTTTAGCCATATTTCTTCTAACATTAATTTCCGAATCTGATGTAGAGCGGTGTTCGTAATTCCGGTTGCAGAGAGCACTTGGGCCTTTTTACAAGAAAACGAGGAAAAATGTATGACACTGAAGGATATTTGAAAGCCAATTCATTCAGTTAATCCCTAATGAATGGCGCCTGTCTTCTTATTTCTAAAGATTCCTTCAAAGGAAGTGTGAAATAGCATGTGTACTAATCACCTACAGTTCTGGTGAATATTCTAAAGTAGGCAAATACACAGCCTTGTATTAATCTCCAATGAATGTCTTGAATCTCATTGCTGCTCTGACTAATTCCCACTATGTCCAGTCAGTGAATTTTGATGGGCAGCCTCCTCTAGGAAGAGTCTTGGTTGGACTATATTCTTTTCATGTTCTGAGTCTAATAACTAAGGTCTGATTTATAAACATTTCCATAAAGGTTTGTAAAGTTAAGACTTTTGATAGCTTTTTAACACTGAGGCTTTCCAGTAATATTTGTATTTCTGCAGAGATCATGTGATAATCAGGTGGTATAGGGTAAAGGGTCTGTACTGTAAGCCCTTAAAATAAAAAATACATGCCAACAATGTTGGTGCTACCATGTAAACCTTATTAATCATTAAATCTATTTTTTTAGGTAATTGTATACTTTTATATAATTTATTAGGTTAGACAATTTTGTTTTGCTTTAGTTTATTAATTTTCTTTTGCACTTTATCCATAATTAAATTTGCTTAAGGTTTAAATACAACAGATAAAAACATTAAGTTAAACTAGTATAATTCAAAGAACAGGATAATGCTGTTGTTTTTAGACAGTTTTGACTTCAAGGAAAAGCCTTCAGTCCTGAGAGAGCACTTTGTCCTCCTCTTTCACACATAATTGTGAAATGCTATCACTCTCCACTTAGCACTTTGGTAACTGCTGATCTCAGTGTCTACTGTCACACATACCAGCTCTGTGCTGTTTTTAACTATCTACGGGTGAAGGCAAACCAGTTGGGATACATAAAGATGAACATCTGTACACATACTCATCTAATCATCTTATCAAGTGGGAGCAGTGCAGTGCATAAAGTTATGCAGATATGGGCCATCAGCTTTGGGTAATGTTCATGTCAACCATCAAAATTGGGTAAAATGTGATCAGATTGATTTTTTATTGTTGCAAAGTTGTTGGTGCCAAACAGGTTGGATTATATCTATAACTGATTATCTTTTGGGATTTGTACACACAGCAGTATTGTCTCTAGGTTAAGCATGTAACCCTCGTTTTTGGAACGCCCCGCGTTGTCTACGCTCTGAATCGCGTGTAAAATCCGGTCAATAGGCAAATCGTGCCGTCAGCGTGTTGCGTAAACCAGGAAGCTACAAAATGGCTTAACAATGGTAGCGACATTAGCTTCTGAAAAAGAGAAGGTAAGCTCCGCAGGGATGCAGGGAGTATGGCTTGTTGACGCAGCGTGTCGTTCCCTCAGGGAACTAGGGTTAAATACATAACCTAGAGATGTTCCCTTTTAGAAACTCAAACTGTGTCAAAACGCTTTGGGAACGAGTGTCCAATCACGCCATACTGACCAGTTCCTGCCTAGTGTGTCTGGGCACCAGCAGCGTGCAGGACAGAGTAGCCAGGAGTGGCTCTGACGTCGAGGTTGTAGAACCTGACAAAGGTCAAAGTTGTGGACCAGCCCGCAGAGTTACATATGTCCTGTATGGGAACCCCCTGCGGACCAGGCCGTAGAGGCCGCCATACTCCGGGTTGAATGAGCCTTAACTTCGAAAGAAGTGGAAAGACCAGAGGACTCATAACATGTGGCATCCACTATCCATCTACTGAGAGTCTGCTGATTGGCAGGAAAACCTTTTGTTAGGGCCATAGCAGACAAACAGCTGCTCTGACTTTCTCCACGGTCTTCCTGTGGAGGTCCTTTTTAGTGCTTTTCCTGGACTGGAGCTAGGAAAGGAGGAGGGCAAAATAACCGGTCATGAGGGAGCCTTAGGCACTTTAGACACGTACCCAGTATAAGGGAAAACAAGGCACTGGCCATGCCAGGGGTAAACTCCAGGAGAGACGGGACCACAGACAGAACCTGTAGGTCCCCGATCCTTTTAAGGGAAGATATACCCAAAAGAAAGGTGTTTTTTACCGACAGGTACCTAAGGGCCACCTCGGCCAAAGGCTCGACGACGGTCAAATCCCACAAAGGCACCCGCCTAGAGAAGGAACCTGGTTAGCCAAGTGACAGCATCCCTAGAGCACAAAGGGGTTAAGGGTCCCAAGAGTGGCAGCTTGGCTTGAAACCTTACGATCAAGTAAGCCTGAGCCTTAACCATTGAGATAAAACTCATAGTCAATGGATCTAAAGTATAATATATACATACACTATACAGTATACTGCATGTTATGTTGCATGCAATTCATTCAATATTTCTTTTTTATATAACTACAGTGTAGCTTAATTTTTAATGTGCTTTTGCATTTTTGATTCATATGACTAGAAGTCATGATTTTATTCAGCCATATTTCAGCCAGCACACAGGAAGTAATACAACCAGTGTCTGTCAATTTCTGCAAAGCATGCACAAAGGAGACAACATACCTCAGGTAAAGGTAATAAATGCTGCTATGTTTAATGTTATTGGTATGAGCATCTATGTTGTTTTTGTTCGCAAGTTGATGAATAAAATGCTCAACAGACCTTTTAAAAAATCCCATGTAGGATCTCTAAATTGTGGTGTTTTTAAATATTATTATTAATATATCTGAATTCTTCTAGATTAGAAGTCTCTTCATTTTTAGTCAGATTTATCATAAATCCATTGTCATGGTTATGCTTTAATTAACACATGAACTTTCCTATGAGCCACTATACATCATTGTGTTATGATTGAGCACCTGTGTCACATTCAATGTAAATGAAAGCATGTATTTAAGTCTCACATGACAGCTTATAAATTGTTTCACTACTGTTTTCATGTATCTGTCATCTTATTATTTAGTAGTCTGCTGGTGGCTTACAGGACCAACAGTGAACATAATATAGGCTTTATAATTAGATAACATTTTAGATAATCTTTTAGAGTCAACAGATTAATTCCATTCAATCCGGAGCGCTTGACATGAATGCTGGTCTATTAGTGTTCTCTCAAAGGATTAGTAAACTCTTTCACTGAGTTTAATTATTCTCCCGCTCCCCATGGTCCTAATTAACTAGCATTAAAAAGAAGAATATTTGATGTGCTCTTGCACTCTCTTGCTCTCTCAATCTCTCTCTCTCACACTGCTAGCATTCACATTGCTATCTAATAAAAAAAGAAATATATAAAATCCCTCTCTTTTTATAAGGATGGTGGATGACATGGCTCCGGAAGCTTTCTTGACACCGTGAAATTTGCGAATGACTGTAAAATGCATGGTATATAAAAGAGAGAAATTTGCAACAGGAGTTTTCTACACGCTCCTGAAGTTGCATGTGTGTAAAGTTAATTTAAATTCTGTGGGTAAGAGCTGCACACACGCTGGCAATAAATGAAGCATGAGAGATATTCTATGAAATGATCATATATGTTGGGCACATAAATGTTCTCTAAATGCCTTCTCACAAGGAGCAACAATGAATCACTTAAAATAGATCTGCTAAGCTCTCCAGGTATTCACGCTGTGTTTTCATTCCAGAGACCTCTTAAATTATAACAAATGTAATGTATTAATTCAAATTAACATAAGAAAAAAACGTCCAAAACATACACATTTCCAAAATGTGTAAACAGTATATATTAAATTTGCATTACATTTTGATTTGAGCAGGGGAAGGTTAAGGGCCTTGCTCAGGGGACCAGCAGTGACAGCTTGGTGGTGGTGGGATTTGAACTTGTGACCTTCCGATCCAAAGGCCGATGCCTTAACCACTGAGCCACCACCTCCCTCAAACAAGCAAAATTTTGATCTCCATCCACATTCTACTGTAAGATTGGAAATATATGTTATTGAGCATGACAGCATGCAACATATATTTGACATATATTTAAAATATATTTTGGCTAAATTTTTATTAATCTTTTTACCGTATAGGCTTTCCAATCATCAGGCATCTCTAAAGTGTGTATCAATCTGATTACTGCATTAATTTGAGCCCCTAATGTGTTGATATGACACAAAAATGTAATTGTACAAGTCTGCCACTTTTAATGCTGACACAGATTCATATCCAACCTGTAGAAATATCAAACCTGTCATATGAAACCTGTAGAAATGCTGACCTGCTGACTTTTTCCAAATAGATAATTTTTCAATTCAACTGAAAATCCTTAGACATTGAAAGATGTGTACTAATTCATCTGTTTCCTTTTACCTTGTAATTTGTGGGGTTTTTCACTACATTTTAACCATATGCTAACCCTATGGTAAGCATCTCCCACCCTTCCTGCATTGTAGAGGAGATCCTTCTGCTTCCCTGTCTGGCTGAGGACATTACTCTGCTTCTCTGCCAGGATGAGGATATTGCTCTGCTTCCCTGCCTGGCTGAGGACATTGCTCTGCTTCTCTGCCCAGCTGAGGGCATCACATTGCTTTCCTGCCTGGCTGTGGGTGTCAATCTGCTCACCTATCCAGTTGAGGACATCTTAATCCTTGATTCCCTGCCTATTAAGGGATGGAGTCTCTCTGCCCTGCTGGGGACATTTCTCAGTCTCTCTGCCTTGCTGAAGGTTTTCCCCTACTGTCCTGTCTAGCTGAGGACTTTTTGTGCATCAGGAACTGCACATTAAAGGAGGGGGAATCTGTCAGGATTATGGACATAGTCTACAATTCCCAATTCCTTCAGACACATCTTTATTCATCTCAGATACACTTGATGTTTTAGTCCAGCAGAGATCATAAGATGTGACATGTTAGTCTTCATAGCTCAGAATATGTCAAGATTAACTTTACCACCTTAATCACCTTCATTTAACAATGTCATAATCACTAACAAGAAATAAAGGTAACACACTGTAAAAGTCAAATTCAAAGATTTTTTTTTTTTTTTTTTAAAGATGCATATGGTAGGTACAAAAATATACTCTGGATGCTACCACACCATAGGAAAAGTACAGCTTGGTATGTCCATATTCCGATTCCCAATGTTCAGTATCAGCTGTTTAATTTTGAGTTAGTTTAGCCATTTAAAAAATAGACATTTAGAAGAATTAATCTATGGTCACACATCTGTCTGAACATGGAGGAACTTATTTGGGCCAGACGTCCAGGTTTTACATGTATTGTTTGTCAGCCCAATGCTTGTAAGTTAAAAACAATTTAATAAAAATTGTGAACAGATGAGTCATTATTTGGAACTTTGTGTTTTAAATGTATGACCTCTTTAACCTGACACATAACTCAATCCTTTTAGTTAATGCTATTATTATCATGTAATGTAGGTTAGCATATATTAATGTAACCAATTTTACAAAATCTTTACTAATTTTGTTCACTAAAGTTTGTAAGTAAATGCGCCATCCCTGCCTTCTTTTATTTTCCTTCCTTTTTTGCACACATACACCTGTTTGAAGAAGGAACATAAGCATGTGAATGATCTGTACAAAGATTTGACTTGGCAAATATCATACACGTACAAAGCAGTTAAATCCAACATAAACCAATAGTGAACAATTCAATGCATTCAAAGCCTCTCAGTCTTCCAGATTTGTCTCAATATGCAAAAGAAGGAAGCCCATTTTGTCTCTTTGTTCTAAAGCATAGTTTTGTAGCTGCTCCAGCATTATTTACAAGTTGTAATTAAAGGATTTGCACCATGTGACAAATGTCAAGGCAGTTTTTCAGTCTGTCAGTTAAAACACTTCTCAGTCATTAGAGAGAAAGATATTAACTCAGGGAAAAGCTAATGGGCACAGTGTCGCAATGCATCAAGCCTATAAATGTCAAGTTTCATCCAATGTCCAATTGGCGTCATAGTGTATATAATCACTATGCGAAAATATAATAACTATTGTTAGGATGATATTTAGTGAGACTACAGGAGACATGACACCGTTTATTATTACTGCAAGTAATTAGCATAGTAAGGACTCACAAACACAAAATCAGTCATGAAGGGCAAATGTAGCCAAACAAGGTGATAAAATATTATGCCTTATGCAAATGTTTTTATATGCTCTAAAAAAGTGGGTGTGGATAAGTGGAAAAAAAGCTGACACATTCCTGAAAAACACAGTGGCACACTGGAAAGGACGAATGAATCTGTCAAAGTGTCCAATTAGTCTAAGTGATGCAGTGTGCTGGACTGAGCTGAACTCTGATTGTTTACTCCTGAAGGGGTTTTTCACTGCCGATCCTACCAGGCCTAATGAAAACTAAATGAGAGATGATAACAGCTCAAAATTGCATTCATGCTTTCAATATGGGACTTTCATGATCAGTAAGAAAATTTCTTTTTTTATAAGCAGTGTCAGCTTTTCTTTGTCTGATCAGGAAGAGTTAATTGAGCAGTATTCCAGTCTCCCCTTGAATTACAATTACATCCAGCAGCTCCCTGTCTTGCCGCAATGGGAGCCATTAGCAATGCTGTATGGACCTGCAGGACATTTAATGATGCTTAAAAATCCCTCACAAACACCAAGGTACCATAGTTGGGAGGATGGAAAAAGACAGTGGATAGCAGTTGTACTGCTGTAAGGAGAGCCACAATAAAGAACTCCAAGTAAATGGTATAAATACAGTGAGTTGTCCCAGGAACAGTTGTTTAAAGACAATATACATAAATATATACATATAGATTCCAAAGAAATAAAAATACCTAACTAGCTCAAATCAAAAGCCACAGCTATGCACTGTGTGTATGTAGATTTAAAAGTTAAATACAACTGGATTACTAGATTTAATATTACCAGTTTAAGAAATCTGATGTACTGTATAAAGGGGTCATACATAGAAAAGACAGTCTGTGACATACAGCACAAGGCAGTATATGACAGACAGTCTAGTATTTAAAACAGTAACTTTTTACTTAGTCTCCAGTTTGAAATATAAAAGTCCACATATTGGATATATGGACTTTTCCTACTTTTAAAGTCTCTGATTCATGGTTAATCATAGTCCTTGAGGCTCTTTATTTAGTTTGTCTCAGCCTTTAAGGTACTAACTCTTGGTTTTGTCCAGTATTTACAGTTCTCACTCTTATTTACCCCATAATCAGGAAATCTCCCAATCTTTAAGGGTCTATCCATTCTAATATTTAAATATCTGATTCTTGGTTCACTGTTTGTTTGAATAAATTGATTAGCCCATTTATTAAGGTTCTTTTATACTTAATGATTACATCTCTAGGGTTCTTATTCTTTGGTCATTTCAGTCTGCAAGGTCCTTGATCACTCCAGCCATTATGTTCTAATTCCTGGCTAGTTTGTTTTTAAGGGTTTAACTGTGGGTTCCTACAGTACTTTTTGAGGCAATTCAGTGCTTCTCAAGAGAACAACACGGTTTACAACAAATGGAAACCAGGGCTGTTTACATATAACCTTTGTGTTTTGCCCTATTTGTGAAAGTAGGGGAACCTAGGAATTACCTGGAACCTAGTAAGTGTTGCCTTTATAAAACAAGCAGAAAAATACTGACAGTTCGAATAAACATTTTCTGAAACATCAGATATTGTATATCTTATTTGATGTTTAAATTCACATTGCATTTCTGTATTTTTTCCTGTTTTTATTTTTTATTTTATTTAATTTTTTTTTTTTTTACTTATGAGCACAAGATATAACATGGTTTTTAGAGTCAAAACACTACAGTATTGTGGCAGGACTTTAATGTTTGGTGACATTCAATTATTGTCAAATCTTTAGCTCATAGTTGTCTACAGTCTAAAACTTAAAGTGTAAAAATGTTATTTATTAAAAAATAAAATGTGAGTGCAAACCTGTAAACATGGATGTAATAAAAACACACAAGTAGCTGAGCATTTTCTTGTACTATATCATCATATATGTATTTCTACATTATTCATAAGGGCATTGGGTAGGGTTTTCAATTACATTATGTTTTATCCTATATCAGGTGCAAAGTAAATATAAAGCCATGTGTGATTTACCTCAAATAAAAGATGACAGATTTCTGTTCAGATTACAGAGACGGATGCAAAGAAATTGTTATTGCAGGTTAATATTAATAATATAATAAAAAAAATATATTTATGTTTAAAACTGCACATTTCGGTCTACTGACATTTAGAGAGAAACAATTTGTGCAACCCTAATTAATTCCAAAAATTGTAAACCTGTTGCGGTTTCTTTTTTTTTAATAGTATATTTCCTATTATAAACTAAAAAATATGGGTTAATGGGATTTGCAAAACATTGCATTCTGTTTTTAATTACATTCTACACAGTGTTTTAACTTTTTTGGAATCGTTTTGTACAACAGTGATAATTTATTAGATATCTGAGAAAAATTAATCTCTCTACTGCTTTGTAATAGTGTGTCATAGGCTTTAGCACTGGTATTTAGTTCCCATAAGCACAGCACCCTACATTACTGTTTTCTCTACCAAAAATTAAGACAAATGGCATGGACTTGGTGTGAGTGCATTTTTAGTACACTCTGCATCAGCGCCGATAATTAAAATTTCTCTCAGTGGACTCTAGGTCATTTAATTTCTGAGATGAGCCTTATAATTTAAGCTATAATTCAAGAGAAAATGTTGATTTAAAAGTAGAGAGAGAATAGTGGACACAGAGACACAAATCACATGAGTCCAAACTGATGGAAGAAAGCTTGGTGACATGCAGCTGCAGCAATAAGGAACTCATGAGTTTCAATCACACAATAACATTGTACATGTGAAGGTAAATCAATGAGGCAAAGGAACAAATGAGCTGCAGGACATCAGTACTGGAAATGAGATGAGGTGGAGAAGATGAGATGGAAGAGATTAAAAGATAAAGACTGAAATAAAACTTTTCCTCACATCTAAGAAAGAATATGGACACATTAAACAGGACTTTTTTGACTTTGACACTTTTACAGATGTCCGAGAAATTATCTAATTATATATCAGTTGTATAAATGCCAACACATCTTTAACCTAGCCTCCCAAAATAACTTTATTTACTATAACATTATCTTTGATCAGAACTCTTGAGAGCCCTGACCTCAACTCCTCAAAACAACTTTGGAATGTACTGGAACCCTGGCTGTGTAGCAGGCCGTCTCACCATATTGTCTACAAATGGACTCAAATGGGTGTGGTTCTTGGGTGTCCACATGCTTTTGGCTGTATAATTTATCGTGGTTGTCTCAGGATGCTTAAGTGCAACCTGAATAGGCCACATTTGCATTGACCAGAAGTTTAAAAAATAATTGCATTATGTGTGGGTAAAAAGAGGTGAAGAAATAGCTTCTGACTTCCAGCTGAAAATAAAGTAAAACTGTTTGGGAAGACAAGCAAAATGCCAGAAATACAATCCATGACATTTAAAGGATGCACAGTAGCTAAAGGAATATTGCCTTGAGCAACGAGTTTCTTGCTTTGTCTTTCATCTCTTGCAGGAATTGATGTAATAGAAGACCCTTAACCACAAATGGAAGATAAGAAAATAAGCAGTGACTGCTACATACCAGCAAGTACTTGATCCAAAGAAACACCACACACACACACACACACACACACACACACACTATATGAGACACTATTCCACAGACTCAATGTGAAGTAACACTGTCTGTGAATAACAAACCTTGAAATTTTGTGTTGATCTCAATAATAACTTATTTTTGTAAATGTTATTGCATACCTGTTTATGCACCAGCCTACTTCAGTAATATTAGGTTATATTTTGTTAGCATTATATTATAATTTGGTCGCACTTTATTTCGTTTGAGATAATAAGGCATAATTTTGATTAACCAAAACCAGCTCAAAAGTACCTGCACATCTGTAATTTATTTTCTACAGGAGTGACAGTAATTGCAGACTTTCAAATGCAACCTTTAGGATGTTTTTATTATTGTAATTAACAGGATGTTTTAAATGCACTATTTGCACTGGCAGTGCCATGAATTTAGCATTTTTTATATTAATGATTTAACTTACTTTAAATGAATGCATTAATTACATAAATTTACTAACTATTGATATTTCTTACAGCTTTATGTGCAAATGATGCAATGTTTCTGAGATGTTACAAGTGTAACCAAGATTGCATGTGATTTTACACACAAGCTTACCGTATTTTTTGGACTATAAGCCACTACTTTTTTTCCACGTTTTGAACCCCGCGGCTTATTTATGAATTTTTCCTGGGTTTTTCCCGGTTTCACAAACTTCAAGCCAAAAAACTGAACCCCATAACATTAGACCAATGAAAAAAAACAATTAAAAAACGCACCTCACCTGTGTTCTGAGCTGCACGGCATCGGGAGAATACAAGCCGTTGTAACGCGTTGAGTCTGGGTCATGGGAGAGCTTGCTAACTCCAGTTGCAACAGAAATCATATAAGCACAGACAGGTTTCCAAAACTCATGCTTTCTTATTTTTCTTGGCAACAGTGTTACGGGTTAGTCAAAGAAACTTAGAAATGAGCATCAGAAAATAATAAGGACATAATCCTCAGTCATGCACACAGGCAGTAATACCGGAAAAAATGCGGCGGCAGGCTGTTCCCAAAATACCGCTATGCTCCTAATAGAAGCGCAACATATTTCACCCGTTACACCATGTAACAGACACTGTCTTTCATTAAAGCCTGTGTAAAGTTCATAAGTTTCAATGTGGACTTATAGACAGGTGCGGCTTATTTATGTTTATAATAAAAATCTTTGTCAAATTCAGTGGGTGCGGCTTATATATGGGTACGCTTTATAGGCCGGAAATTATGGTACATAATTGTTAGACATATTGTCGTGGCATAATGTCAACACTTACCCCTAGTGGAATCTCATGGTATAGAGAGGTTGATTAAAGAGACAGAAAGTACTGTAGGTTCTTTTGGCACGAGTGTTACTAAATGTCTGTCCTGCAGGTAAAATTGCCAAGATTCAATTAAATGGGCCAAATTGCAGTTGTCTTTTTGTCGGTATTGAATCTTTCCCTGTCATCTGTGGAAGCCCAGTGTTGTTTTTAATTAGACTTCCTTTTTCCCCCATGGCCATGTAGAGTGAATTTCGAATTGATCGTGTGAAGAAAATTGCCAAGATGGAATCGTTTGAGCATCAATGCATCAACAGAAAAAAGAGGAAGGTTACTCAAAAAATTAAACAAATAAGTGATATTAAATAATTCACTGTCATATATAACAAAAAAAAACACAATAGCTTTGCATAATTATTTACTCAATTATAATACGACTTTTTTCTTTGATTTGTACTTAATAAAAAACATTTTTTCACTGAAATAAGGCCACAAAACCTATAGTAAACATGTTTTCCCAAGACTTTTTGAGACCAGAGCTTCTAATATAGGTTTTTATTTTTTTTTAATCATGTGAAAATCATCCTGCCTGCTCATTCACCTTAAACAATACTTTGAATTAAAAGTTAAAAGACACTTTCTACTTTGAAAGGCCATATGCGAAGAGGCGTCGACATGCTGTGACTGACAGCTTCAGAGACAATGGGTCGCATAATGACCTGTCGATTACATAATGAGCTGTGGATCACTGAGCTAGGTTCTGAGTGAGAAGTACAGTACTACTAAAAGGAATGCGTTTCCTTTATGGTTTATTTAAAATACACATTAGCAAGGACAGCATTAAAAGTGAATTGTATAACAATAAAACAATACAGTACAGTACAGTTGTGTTCAAAATTATTCAACCACCACTGAAATTGATTGTTTTGGTCGGTTTGACATTGATTATGATCATTCAGTCATCCTGCTTACAATTAAATCAAAGAGGCACGTGTAGGTCAGACAAATATAACATAACATTTATAATGAAATAACCACAAATGTCTTTTCTGAGCTCACATCATTATCAGTTTTATTCAACCCCCAAGTGACATTCAATCTTAGTACTTAGTACAACATCCTTTTACAGTTATAACAGCTTTTAAACGTGAAGCATAGCTTGACACAAGTGTCTTGCAGCGATCTACGGGTATCTTCGCCCATTCATCATGGGCAAAAGCCTCCAGTTCAGTCACATTCTTAGGCTTGCGCACTGCAACTGCTTTCTTTAAGTCCCACCAGAGGTTCTCAATCGGATTTAAGTCTGGTGACTGCGATGGCCACTTCAAAATGTTCCAGCCTTTAATCTGCAACCATGCTCTAGTGGACTTGGAGGTATGCTTGGGATCATTGTCCTGTTGAAAGGTCCAACGCCTTCCAAGCCTCAGGTTTGTGACGGACTGCATCACATTGTCATCCAATATCTCCTGGTACTGAAGAGAATTCATGGTACCTTGCACACGCTGAAGCTTCCCAGTACCTGCAGAAGCAAAACAGCCCCAAAGCATGATTGACCCCCCGCCATGCTTCACAGTAGGCAAGGTGTTCTTTTCTTCATAGGCCTTGTTCTTCCTCCTCCAAACATAGCGTTGATCCATGGGCCCAAACTCTTCTAAACTGACAATCCCCAGATGCCGAACGGAACAATTCAGGAGATCACCTATTCCATATATGTGTAGACTTTTAAATGATTATGGATTTTAAAAGGACTTTGTATACCTTTATGAAGTATTTTATTCTTCCTTTCTTTTAATCTTGTATTTTAACTTGAGTAAATATGCTTTGACATTTCACTGTAACAGCAAAATAATTCAGTGTTCCCCTATGACAAACCTCTTAGGGTACCTGTAACGATGCTGATAAAGTCAATAAACAATAAACAATAAACATGAGTCCAAACTGATGGAAGAAAGCTTGGTGACATGCAGCTGCAGCAATAAGGAACTCATGAGTTTCAATCACACAATAACATTGTACATGTGAAGGTAAATCAATGAGGCAAAGGAACAAATGAGCTGCAGGACATCAGTACTGGAAATGAGATGAGGTGGAGAAGATGAGATGGAAGAGATTAAAAGATAAAGACTGAAATAAAAACTTTTCCTCACATCTAAGAAAGAATATGGACACATTAAACAGGACTTTTTTGACTTTGACACTTTTACAGATGTCCGAGAAATTATCTAATTATATATCAGTTGTATAAATGCCAACACATCTTTAACCTAGCCTCCCAAAATAACTTTATTTACTATAACATTATCTTTGATCAGAACTCTTGAGAGCCCTGACCTCAACTCCTCAAAACAACTTTGGAATGTACTGGAACCCTGGCTGTGTAGCAGGCCGTCTCACCATATTGTCTACAAATGGACTCAAATGGGTGTGGTTCTTGGGTGTCCACATGCTTTTGGCTGTATAATTTATCGTGGTTGTCTCAGGATGCTTAAGTGCAACCTGAATAGGCCACATTTGCATTGACCAGAAGTTTAAAAATAATTGCATTATGTGTGGGTAAAAGAGGTGAAGAAATAGCTTCTGACTTCCAGCTGAAAATAAAGTAAAACTGTTTGGGAAGACAAGCAAAATGCCAGAAATACAATCCATGACATTTAAAGGATGCACAGTAGCTAAAGGAATATTGCCTTGAGCAACGAGTTTCTTGCTTTGTCTTTCATCTCTTGCAGGAATTGATGTAATAGAAGACCCTTAACCACAAATGGAAGATAAGAAAATAAGCAGTGACTGCTACATACCAGCAAGTACTTGATCCAAAGAAACACCACACACACACACACACACACACACACACACACTATATGAGACACTATTCCACAGACTCAATGTGAAGTAACACTGTCTGTGAATAACAAACCTTGAAATTTTGTGTTGATCTCAATAATAACTTATTTTTGTAAATGTTATTGCATACCTGTTTGCGTACCAGCCTACTTCAGTAATATTAGGTTATATTTTGTTAGCATTATATTATAATTTGGTCGCACTTTATTTCGTTTGAGATAATAAGGCATAATTTTGATTAACCAAAACCAGCTCAAAAGTACCTGCACATCTGTAATTTATTTTCTACAGGAGTGACAGTAATTGCAGACTTTCAAATGCAACCTTTTAGGATGTTTTTTTATTATTGTAATTAACAGGATGTTTTAAATGCACTATTTGCACTGGCAGTGCCATGAATTTAGCATTTTTTATATTAATGATTTAACTTACTTTAAATGAATGCATTAATTACATAAATTAACTAACTATTGATATTTCTTACAGCTTTATGTGCAAATGATGCAATGTTTCTGAGATGTTACAAGTGTAACCAAGATTGCATGTGATTTTACACACAAGCTTACCGTATTTTTTGGACTATAAGCCACTACTTTTTTTCCACGTTTTGAACCCCGCGGCTTATTTATGAATTTTTCCTGGGTTTTTCCCGGTTTCACAAACTTCAAGCCAAAAAACTGAACCCCATAACATTAGACCAATGAAAAAAAACAATTAAAAAACGCACCTCACCTGTGTTCTGAGCTGCACGGCATCGGGAGAATACAAGCCGTTGTAACGCGTTGAGTCTGGGTCATGGGAGAGCTCGCTAACTCCAGTTGCAACAGAAATCATATAAGCACAGACAGGTTTCCAAAACTCATGCTTTCTTATTTTTCTTGGCAACAGTGTTACGGGTTAGTCAAAGAAACTTAGAAATGAGCATCAGAAAATAATAAGGACATAATCCTCAGTCATGCACACAGGCAGTAATACCGGAAAAATGCGGCAGGCTGTTCCCAAAATACCGCTATGCTCCTAATAGAAGCGCAACATATTTCACCCGTTACACCATGTAACAGACACTGTCTTTCATTAAAGCCTGTGTAAAGTTCATAAGTTTCAATGTGGACTTATAGACAGGTGCGGCTTATTTATGTTTATAATAAAAATCTTTGTCAAATTCAGTGGGTGCGGCTTATATATGGGTACGCTTTATAGGCGGAAATTATGGTACATAATTGTTAGACATATTGTCGTGGCATAATGTCAACACTTCCCCCTAGTGGAATCTCATGGTATAGAGAGGTTGATTAAAGAGACAGAAAGTACTGTAGGTTCTTTTGGCACGAGTGTTACTAAATGTCTGTCCTGCAGGTAAAATTGCCAAGATTCAATTAAATGGGCCAAATTGCAGTTGTCTTTTTGTCGGTATTGAATCTTTCCCTGTCATCTGTGGAAGCCCAGTGTTGTTTTTAATTAGACTTCCTTTTTCCCCCATGGCCATGTAGAGTGAATTTCGAATTGATCGTGTGAAGAAAATTGCCAAGATGGAATCGTTTGAGCATCAATGCATCAACAGAAAAAAGAGGAAGGTTACTCAAAAAATGAAACAAATAAGTGATATTAAATAATTCACTGTCATATATAACAAAAAAAAACACAATAGCTTTGCATAATTATTTACTCAATTATAATACGACTTTTTTCTTTGATTTGTACTTAATAAAAAACATTTTTTCACTGAAATAAGGCCACAAAACCTATAGTAAACATGTTTTCCCAAGACTTTTTGAGACCAAAGCTTCTAATATAGGTTTTTATTTTTTTTTAATCATGTGAAAATCATCCTGCCTGCTCATTCACCTTAAACAATACTTTGAATTAAAATTTAAAAGACACTTTCTACTTTGAAAGGCCATATGCGAAGAGGCGTCGACATGCTGTGACTGACAGCTTCGTAGACAATGGGTCGCATAATGACCTGTCGATTACATAATGAGCTGTGGATCACTGAGCTAGGTTCTGAGTGAGAAGTACAGTACTACTAAAAGGAATGCGTTTCCTTTATGGTTTATTTAAAATACACATTAGCAAGGACAGCATTAAAAAGTGAATTGTATAACAATAAAACAATACAGTACAGTACAGTTGTGTTCAAAATTATTCAACCACCACTGAAATTGATTGTTTTGGTCGGTTTGACATTGATTATGATCATTCAGTCATCCTGCTTACAATTAAATCAAAGAGGCACGTGTAGGTCAGACAAATATAACATAACATTTATAATGAAATAACCACAAATGTCTTTTCTGAGCTCACATCATTATCAGTTTTATTCAACCCCCAAGTGACATTCAATCTTAGTACTTAGTACAACATCCTTTTACAGTTATAACAGCTTTTAAACGTGAAGCATAGCTTGACACAAGTGTCTTGCAGCGATCTACGGGTATCTTCGCCCATTCATCATGGGCAAAAGCCTCCAGTTCAGTCACATTCTTAGGCTTGCGCACTGCAACTGCTTTCTTTAAGTCCCACCAGAGGTTCTCAATCGGATTTAAGTCTGGTGACTGCGATGGCCACTTCAAAATGTTCCAGCCTTTAATCTGCAACCATGCTCTAGTGGACTTGGAGGTATGCTTGGGATCATTGTCCTGTTGAAAGGTCCAACGTCTTCCAAGCCTCAGGTTTGTGACGGACTGCATCACATTGTCATCCAATATCTCCTGGTACTGAAGAGAATTCATGGTACCTTGCACACGCTGAAGCTTCCCAGTACCTGCAGAAGCAAAACAGCCCCAAAGCATGATTGATCCCCTGCCATGCTTCACAGTAGGCAAGGTGTTCTTTTCTTCATAGGCCTTGTTCTTCCTCCTCCAAACATAGCGTTGATCCATGGGCCCAAACAGTTCTAATTTTGTTTCATCAGTCCACAGAACACTATCCCAAAACTTCTGTGGTTTGTCCACATGACTTTTGGCATACTGCAGTCGACTCTTCTTATTCTTTGGGGACAGCAAGGGGGTGCACCTGGGAGTTCTGGCATGGAGGCCTTCATTACGCAGGGTGCGCCGTATTGTCTGAGCAGAAACTTCAGTACCCACATCTGACAAATCTTTTCTCAGTTCCTCAGCAGTCACACGGGGACTTTTCTCCACTCTACGCTTCAGGTAGCGCACAGCAGTCGAAGTCAGCATCTTCTTTCTGCCACGACCAGGTAGCGTTTCAACAGTGCCCTTTGCCTTGAATTTGCGAATGATGCTTCCTATGGTGTCTCTTGGTATGTTTAACATCTTTGCAATCTTCTTATAGCCATTGCCCTTCCTGTGAAGAGTAATCACCTGTTCTCTTGTCTTCCTGGACCATTCTCTTGACCTCACCATGTTTGTAACCACACCAGTAAATGTCTAGAAGGAGCTGAGTACCACAGTCATTATAAAGCTGCCTAATTGGTGCTTATTAGGCTTTATTGCTGCTCCCTGATATCCACAGGTGTTTTCAATACCTGATTGAAAACACTTCATTGAACCTCTGTTCTTCAGAGTGGTAGTCTTTAAGGGGTTGAATAATTATGTCAATGAAGAATTCACAAAAGAAACATTTACTACTGTATTACAAAACTAATTGATGTCATTTTAGTTGCATATGGTTCTTTAAGAAGTCCTTGTAGGATTTCATTCTGAATACAATTACAAATGTACACTAAATTCCCTAAAACCATTTACAGCATTGGGGGTTGAATAATTTTGAACACAACTGTATGTATAAAAAATAAAGAGTGCAACAAAAACAATAATAATACACAGGGTTCGCAAATCCTAGCCTGTAGGGCTACAATACTATGCATTAAATAATAATAGTGTATCTATTTGAGGAATCGGCAAGAACAAACAACTTGAACCCCCACTTAGTTGGCTTGGCTTTTATGTACTGTGTCCTCCCAGTGTTAGCTTTGCATGCTACCATCCTCTCATCCATGGCTAAATGTCTACTAGGATCATAAATTGCTTTGCATGTCTTACGGATTGTGTCCATAAGCGGTTTCACTCTGAACAGACAGTCATGTTCAGATGTGCCCCTCTTTCTGTCATTTTCTTTGTCTGCATCTGGGTGACTCATGTGTACATTCCACGAAGTTGTCCTGTATCTGTCCCTTGACATAATTGTTGCTGGAAAGGGAACTGTGAAAATTCTGCTCTATTTCTAATTCGCCAGTAGTCTATGATGGAGGGCAACTTTACCATTACCATGTAAAATAAGAGCCCAATGTAGCGATACATCTCACTCACGGTTACATCTCTCCATTTGTATTTGCGTCCATTGGCTATTGACTTGGCAGCTTGAGCATTTGTGTTGTGGCACAGAGTTGACACAACACTCTCCGGGAAAAACATTTTATATAGACTACATGGAGAATGAGAGTCAGAAGACCTCAGTTGAGTTCCAGGTTCAGGTGCGGGCAGGAATCGCAAAGTCTGTGGAACTGTGTCGTTATCTGTCTGATCCTTCCATGACATGGTGGACTGTGTGTGCTGCCTTTGCCCTTTTTGGAGCAGGTGCTTGATCACATCTGTTTATGAAACACACACACGAACATTACTAATTGTGCAATTGGTAAAGTTGTTTGCATAGGTCATACAATGCAATAATGATTCAAACTAAATACAATTTAAGAAAATATAAAATATGTACTTAGGATGATTCTCGGTCGAACTCAAAATGGAGCGACGCCTGCGTGGCCTGGTGTGAGTTTTCAGTGAAGGCATGGGTGATGCAGCCACACTCCTAAAAATAAATCAAACAATAAATTTTAGGATGATGAATAAACTTGAACAATATATATTTGTTAGCATGCATTGTACAGCCTATAGGCCTATTTGTTGATGGGCAATAGGACAGATAAATGTTTGTTGATGGGCCATAGACCATAATGCATCTCAGACATTTACACCATCACCATTTACAGCTGAGCAAATAATATTGTCATTGGTAAAGTTGTTTGCATAGGTCATTCAATGCAATAATGATTTAAACTAAATACAATTTAAGAAAATATAAAATATGTACTTACTCGGTCGAACTCAAAATGGAGAGACACCTGCGTGGCCTGGTGTGAGTTTCCAGTGAAGGCAGGGGTGATGCAGCCACATTCCTAAAAATAACCAAACAATATATTTTTCAGTATTTTTGATGAATACACTTGAACAATATATATTTGTTAGCATGCATTGTACATATAGCATTTACACCTCAGCATTCCGGAACATCTCTGCTAGCTAACACTACATAACAGCCTTTCAGGATGATCAGTGACACTAACCAAAACTGAACCAAGGCTAAAATATAACTTTATATACCGTCAACAATATTTAGGGCATACAATTACAAACAGTTATTGTAACAAATAAGCAGATATTGGCGGATTTTTGTTGTAACATTAAAAGGCAATGCTGACAAAAGCTAGGCAGAGATGTCTACAAACAATATTAGTTTTATTTGATCAGAATGTAAGACTAAATAACTTACTCATCGTAGCAACTTGCTGGAAAGTCCTCGCTCTTCAAAATGCAAACGCTCCTCGTCGGAATCGCAAACTTCTTCGGATGAAAAGGTAAATTCTCTGGCATTGTTTTATGCCACTGTCCAGGGTTTCTAAACGAAGATCACACAGACAAAGGCGAGAGATGGCGCACCCTGACTATTTTATTCATTTAAAAAAATTACAACGTTTTGTTTATATAGTGAGCATACACAAATGAAAGTAGACCCTTTACAGATTTAAATGATGTATTGCTTTGACATGTTTGATTAAATATGACCGAGCAGTTTAAGATCTGAAAAAGTTTAAGATCTGAAAAAAAAAGCACGTTTGGGCGCTGGCGGCGAATCAGACTCCATAGGGGTTAAGTTCAGTATCACCTACCGGCCAGGGTCAAAAAATGGCAAGGCCAATGCGCTCTCCAGGGTTTATGGGCCTGAAGAACCCGCCGAGCCAGGGCCCATTTTGCCTCCTACGCTCATCCTGAGCCCAATTATATGGGAGTTGGACGAGATCATCTGCACGGCCACACGGAGAGACCTGCGCCCCCGGGTTGCCCTGGGAACAGTACTTTTGTTCCTCAAGAGTGTCGACAAGCCTTACTGAGAGCAATACATGAGGTCCCCGGCTCAGGGCACCCGGGTAGAAGGCAGACCCTACACCTGGTTCGGGGGCGATACTGGTGGCCAGGGATGAGCAACACAGTGGCGGAGTTCGTCCGGGGCTGCAACGTCTGTGCCATCTCAAAGACTCCCCGGCATTTACCAGTGGGCAAACTTATCCCCCTGCCTACTCCATGACGGCCGTGGTCACACATCGGCATTGACTTTGTAACGGACTTACCACGGTCAGAAGGTTTTAACTGCATTCTGGTGGTCGTCGATCGGTTCTCCAAGGCCTGCCACTTTGTCCCTCTCTTAGGCCTCCCCACGGCTCTGGAAACAGGAGAAGCACTCTTTCATCTCTTTCAGACCGGGGCTCTCAGTTCACCTCACATGTCTGGAGGGCGTTTTTCTAACTACTGGGAGTCACAGTCAATCTGTCATCCGGTTACCACCCCCAGTCAAATGGCCAAACCGAGCGGAAGATTCAAGTACTGGGGAGGTACTTGAGAATGTATTGCCATCAGGACCAGATGGAGTGGAGCCGGTTTCTGCCATGGGCTGAATACGCGCAAAACTCGTTGCGCCAGGACACCACAGGACTCACGCCCTTTCAATGCGTGTTGGGGTTCCAACCCCCGCTGTTTCCCTGGTCGTCCGATGAGCCTTCCGATGTGCCCGCGGTGGAGCACTGGTTTCGGGAGAGTGTCCAGACATGGGAGGCCGCACACATTCAATTGCTCAGGGCAGTGAGGGAGACCCGGCGACATGCGGATGCACAAAGACTGGAGGCCCCAGCTTACAGGCCCAGAGACTGGGTCTGGCTGTCCACCAAGGATCTCCAACTGCAGCTCCCCTGCAGGAAGCTGAGCCCCCGATACATCGGGCCATTCAGAATCGAGCGGCAGATCAACAAGGCAGCTTATCGGCTGGAACTCCCACCACAGTCCCGGATTCACCCCACCTTCCACGTGTCACTTCCCAAGCCATACACCCCATCGACTGCCCAATGCTCCAGTGAGGTCAGGCCCCCTCCGCCTGAGGTATTGGATCAGCCTTCGGCCTACTCGGTGCGAGAAGTGCTAAACTCTCGTCGTCGGGGCAGAGGCCTGGAGTATCTCATGGACTGGGAAGGCTACGGTCCCGAGGAACGGTCATGGGTGGTGAGACACGACATATTGGACCCAGCACTCCTGGAGGAGTTCCACGCCGCCCATCCACTTCGTCCGGCGCCCCGGGGTCGGGGCCGGCCCAGGTGCAGGGTTAGGGCGTCGGGAGTCGCCCCTGGGGGAGGGGGTACTGTCAGGGATCCACCAGCCACACCTCCACCTATCACTCTAACCAGCTCACCCACATACTAATCTGCTACACCTGGCCCTCATCAGTTTGCACGCTACTTAAACCCCGTTCCTCCACCAGCTCATTGTCCGTTCTACAGCTTAGGCTAAGGAACACTGTCGGACTATCCACTCTGTTTAGCTTATCATTGGTTACAGGACTCTGTGTATTTTGTCTAACCATAGTTTTCATCAGGGTTGTTTAACCTGGAGTTTTGTTGCGGTTTGGCCGTTTTCTGCCTTGCTCTTTATTTTTTAATTAAAAACCTTTGTGGATTTCACTTCGGTTTTCCGGCACGTTCTTTCGCCTGACACATACAGACAATATAGCAATGGGTAAAATGTATGACAAATGGAGCATATGGAATGTATGGACTTTTCTACATTTAATGTCACAAATACAAATGGATGGATAACATTTAAGTCATATTAGATCTGTTGTACATACATTCCATAATAAGACAAAACTAGTTTGTGGTTTCGTGACCAAATATTAATATTTATTATTATCTTTCCACCATAAACAGACATTTGGAGTGCAGCAAAATCTTACTTCCCTTTACCTATAACTCATTGCAAAACTGGTGTTTTTCAGCTTTCATTGGTATTCCTTAACCCTGTTATTTCTGCATCCAATCTGCTTTGATTATTCCCACTCTGTTATGCAAAGTCTAGTAAATTGTTGTTCCATTCACCTGCTTAAGGTAGCGTTGCCACAGCAGAGCAGTTGTCCATATATTTTATAATTTGCACAAGTTTCTACATCAGATGCCTTTCTTGACACAACGCTTTCATTTTATCCAGGCTTGGGAACCGCACTGAAAGTGCACTGGCTTGTGCAATTCCCTAGTGTCTGGGTTGGTTTCCTGCCTAAGAGTCAAAACTCAGGATGTGGCAGTAAGAGCAAAGGATCCATAGCCTTATAACCACCCGGGAACATATGCCAATACTTTATTTAAAGTAAAAATGTTGCAAATTTGTGATTAAAGCCAGCCCATTTGCCTATTCTTTAAAATAAATTCAGTGAACAATACCCTGAATAAATACCTGAAATAATGTGCTAACCAGATAACTTCTAGATACAGTGTTATCTACTATGTTAAAATGCATTATAAGCAAAAGCATATTGCATATGCATGGGTTGGGGTAAAATATCTTGAATGGCCTGCTATAAAGCTCTGACCTAAAAAATATTGAACACCTTTGTGATGAATTGGTGTGCAGACTGCACACCAGGCATTCTAACCGTTTCATTAGTACTTGACCTTACTAAGACCTTTGAGGCTGAATGAACACAAATTTCTATAACAACACTTCAAAATCTAGTTTAACATCTTCCCAGACGAGTGGTTATTAAATTATTATAACAGCAAACGAGGACTTAAATCTGGAATGGGTTGTTTAAAAAGTACACACTGATCCCATGGCCTGGTGTCTACTAACTATATTAACACTTTACTATACTATATAAAATACATTTTTATTTTGTTTTAATTTTTGTAGCATAGTGGACTGAACAGAATATGAGTTTTTAAAAAGGACAGCTTGGAGTTGATGGAAATACATGGGTTGGGGCTTTACATTTGCACTGGCAAAACAAAAAGTTTTGTTAGAAAGTCAAGTTCAGTATTTTCTAATTAAAAGGGTCATTTTGATATTTTGAACAGAGGCCTTGGACAACTAAAACATTCTTGCAGCCCTAAAAAAAGCAAATCACGTGCTTCATTTTAGAGGTACAAGAATGTTTTAGTTATCTGAGGCCTCTGGTCAAAATGTCAAAATGACCCTTTTAATTAAAAAATACTGAACTTGACTTTCTAACAAAACTTTTCCTTGACAGTACGTAATGTCTTTTAAAATTTTACATGTGTAACTTGACTGCTGTGTTCCCATTCATGTATTAGCTTTATAAACCCGAGGCTTGCTGACAATGACAATAATTGATCAAGCCCTTCAACTAATGCCAGTAATCAAATCCTGCACTTTGGCTCTATAGGACAAGTCCCTTGCTATCTTTAAAAGCAGACTGATGACATGCATCCTCAATAAGTACTTAACACTAATAAAGCTCCCGTGATTTGTGTATTAATGTAGTTATATAATACTTCTATCATTTTAGGGCTGTCAGACTGAATGTTACTAATTAAATTCTATAATATATTACCCTTTTTAAATCTCACATTTATTATTATAGCTTACTAATATTTCTAAAAGGGTTCAAGTGAAGTCTGTCACCATGTGACTGACATGTTTTTTTCTAGCTCATAAATATTCCTGCTACTATATCTTGCTGGAAAACAGGTCACCCACTATGTTTAATCATAAACCTTCAGGCACCGTAGAAACAGTTAGTGTTTGTGATACTGTATGTGAACTGTGAGTAATTCTGAAACATAAAATTGTATGATCAGTGATCAGTCTGTTACTTTTTTCTTTAAGTAACACAATCTTGTGTTGTGCAAATAGTACTACTATTGTTTGCTCAATTGTTGACAGTATAACATTACATTACTTTAAGACAAGCTTCACCAAAGACAAAATAATGTTTAGCATTAAATTTATTAACATTTTTATACAGATGACACACTCCACAGTAGTGTCTAATTGCTCATATAAAAGTAGACATCCAAGGAAGTTGAGGTTCATCATCAAGTATTTCTTGTTTACTTTATTGTGAAGTTGTGTGAATCTTTTACCCAAAAGATGGCTTACACCCCTTTCCAATTATTATTAGTCATTAGTCATGAGTCAAAGAACAGTCAGGAAGTTCAATAGAAAATACAATCAGTCCACAAAGTAAACAAATTCACAGAACACAGAAATCTTCGACCAGTGTGGGTCCAGAATATACTCCTTTACCTAACACTGCTCCTCCAGTCAGTACCCATCCCAGTCCACAAGGTATTGGAGTCGAACCCCCATTTACGTGACTGTAAAATGGATTGTATTATATAAGCTGGGGCACCATCGATCTCAAGAGGAGGTGGAGGGGTCCAGTCCCGATTTTGGGACATACTGTCAGGAGGGCAGTTCTTTGGGGTAGGTTTGCTAGCTTAGGCCTGCTGGATCTTCTCCATTATGTCCCAACAGATAGGGGCAGTAACAACCTTACAAATAGAATGGGCACTTGTGTAGTAATTTTGCTTGATGGAGTTGTGACAACATTAAAGGCCATCCGCCTGGCCATTGTTCATACCTGGGCGGAAGGTCACAGTGAAGATAAACTTTGTGAAGAACAGGGCCCACCTGGCTTGGATTGAACCGTTGAATCAAGGTTAAGGTGATCAGTATTAAACTGGAACAGAGGTATGAATCTCTCCACCAGGTGTCTCTATTCTTTAAGTGCCTCTTTGAGTGAGAGCAGCTCAGGATTCCCAAAATCGTAGTTACTTTCAGCTGTCGATAGTTTATATGAGAAGAACTCACATGGCTAAAGTTTGTCTGGTTTACCCTGGCATTGCGAGAGTACACCCACAATTCCACAGCTGTTGGCATCCACCTCTACTACAAAGGGTGCGCTGGGATCTGGATGGTGCACTGGGATTTGCGGTAGTAAAACTTTTAATGTTTTAATGCCTCAAACATGCTCTTAGCTTCATTGGTCCATGAACTGGTAGCGAAAACACTGTGAGGACAGGTTGTTAAATACATTTTTACCAGCTTCAACCAGGCTGCATAAGCCCATTCTAAGGCCTTCTCAGTTAGCAGCGTTAGCAGAAGTGTGCATGTCTGTTATAGGTATCCACTTGGTGAGCAAAATAGACTTTGCACTGTTAGATGAAGGCTCTGCAATGATCCTCTGAGCCATCAAACTTTTCAGGAAGTGCCATGGTAGGGAGTTACTTGCGGCCGGCCAGCTTAGCCTGCAGAGCTTGTAGGAGGTGTGTATTAGCAGTCTGGTGTACCTTTAGCTGTGCTAGGCATGCCGCTAGCATCTGTTCACCCGATTCTTTCGGAGGCAAAGAATTCTGTAAAATATTCCAGAGACCAGGTGGAGTCGAATCCATATGTGGTTTATTAAACAGTTCAAGAACGTAATAAAAGACGCAGAGTCAAAGAACAGACAGGAAGTTTGATTTACAATCTTCTCAGTCAGCAAAGTAAACAAATCCACAGAACATAGAACTGAAATCATATTCAGGAAAGGATAAGCAATAGTCGCAACACAATAGTAAAGGCAATGCTCATGAAAAGGCTTGGTATGCACACAGAAACGCAAAACTTCGCAAGACATTAGCATAGTATAAGAAGGCTACAAACAAGACATGACCCTTGACCCAGAGGTGTTCAGAATTAGGGTGAAGGTTCTTTCTGGTGTACTCACAAGCAGCTAGCGTACTCATAAGCAGCTAAATACTGTCTCAATTCTCTACACACAGAAACCCAACAGTGCCCTGACTAATTTTATAACACATTTGAGTAATAATAAATAAATGTAAATTAAACTGGTTTATAATGATTTAAATATATTGTTTTCTGTCCCACTAGTGCAACTGAAGACCAATATATATTGCAAGTTAAAGGGGCTGGGGGTCATGACAAAACCAGCTCACAATCCCAGACAATTCCAGACTCCTTAGTTCAGACTTGTTTCAGTTTTCTCCCACATGTTGATTGGTGGGTTAGTGATATTGGTTATATAGTTAAATAGAAACTATATATATATATATATATATATATATATATATATATATATATATATATATATATATTATATGTAAAACCTGGGGAAATGTTTCACAATATTTCTTGAGAGTTTGAAATTTTCATGTTTTTCCAAACATGTAATGCTCAATTGCAAACCTTTACCTTTAATGTGTTTCCTTTTGACTAAAGGGGGCAAAGCTTTATGAAATAAAGAAAGTGGTCAGGTGCCCTGCTGTCTACCCTGCAGTTATTCAGCCTGTTTAGTTGTCCTTATTAGCTTGTGTCCAAGCTGAACCTTACACTTTGGGGTGACTGTACATATAAGATAGATCAGGAAATATATAATCAGGTTGTAATAGAGACAAACTAGTTTGAGTTAAAGTTTAGTATGTCATATGTACAGTAAAGAAAACATGTTCCCGCATACAATTAATTCTTCATTTGCTGTCCACAATGAATGCCACAAAAATAAATAAACGAATAAATATATACTGTAAAGTGTACATTTGTAGTATGTGGAGTAGAGTACAAAAAACAATCAATTAACTGTGTGAACCATAGTTAAGAATAAGTGTGTTAATGACAGTAGGAAAGAAGGAATTCTTTAGTCTAGTAGTTCTGCATTTTTCACTTCTGTACCTCCGGCCCGATGCAAGGAGTGTGAAAAGTCTGTGCTCAGGGTGGGTGGGTTCCTTAAGGATGAAAGCAGTTCTCCTGCAGCTTTGCGATAGTAAATACTCTGCAAGGACAGCAATGAAGTCTTTGTGACCTTCTCGGCAGTCTTCATCACTCTCTGCAGGCGTTTGCAGCCCGTAACAGCAGTGCTGCCATACCCCATGGTAATGCAGTTGGTCAAAACGCTCTCAAAAGTGCAGCTGTAAAAGTTGGTGAGGACTTTAGGAGACATACCAAACTTCCTCAGCCTCCTAAGAAAATTCAGCCACTGCTGAGCTCTCTTAACCAGCTCTGTGGTGTTGAGTGTCCAAGTGAGGTCATTACTGATGTAGACGCCTAGATATTTAAAGCTGCTCACCCTCTCCACTTTAATCTCCTGGATGAATCTGAAAAAAGTATTGTAGGATGTGCGCTATGTTGGTTGGGGAGGCAGTGTCTGAGCCGTCGATGTCAGCTCTGCATCCGACAGACCCGAGGAGAGGGAGGTGTTGTGACTGGAGATAAGGCCAAAATCTGCATCAAAATTCGTTCCCCAGTGGGGACCACCTCTTGTCGTTGCAGAGAGCACAGATATGAGAGGTTGCAACAAGTGTTTGCAGATGTGTTTCCTCCTACCTGGTCAAACAAACCTCATCTAACACCATATTTACACGCCTCCAGGTATAGTGGTGCGTAGTCACCCATACTGACTACCTTAACACAAAAAAATACGTGGTTTGGGATGAGTTTAAGGCTATGCTTGAAATTGAGGAGTTTTACAGTGATTGTAGTAAAACCGGTGGTCTTGATGGCCAAGAGTGACAGGTCGGTCCAGTTCTGTGTAGACTATTGGAAAGTCAATGCAGTGTGTCTAAATTCAACGCATATTCAATGCCTCGCTTCGATGAAATGCTGGATTGATTAGACACAACATGCTTTTATTTAAGACTGGATTCAACTAAGAGATATTGGCAGATCCCCTTTACTCCAAATTAAAAAATTACTTTTTCCACTCAGTTCAGTTTAAACCAGTTTGTTACATTCCATGTGGCTTCTTTAGGTCACCAGAGACATTTCAACTACTCATTGCGTACGCCACTGCCTACTTGGACATAATAATCTATAGCACCTAATACAGCACCTCAGAGCGTTCCTGAGAACCTTGAGGCTGGCGGACTCCCAGCATATCCAAAGAAGTGTGCAAATGGGCAGGTGGAAGTGCAGTATCTGGGTTTCCACTTGGGCAATGGGCAGGTGTGTCCCCGAATAGATAAGACTGCAGTGATTGCAGCCTGTCTGAGACCCAAGACTAAAATGGAGGTGAGACATTTTCTAGGGCTGGCTGGCTCTTGTCGGAGGTTTGTCTCTGGTTCCGTTGACCAATCTCACTAAGAAGGGAGCTTCAGATCCGGTCCAGTGGACGGAGTCATGCCAGCAGACTTTTTCTCAGGTAAAAGCTGCACTCTGTGGTGGACTGCTTTTACATGCTCCTGACTTCTCTCTTCCCTTTGTATTGCAGACGGACACATCTGACAGGGGGCTGGGGGCAGTGTTGTCCCAGGTGGTGGAGGGGGAGCAGCACCCAGTGCTGCACATTAGCTGCAAATTGTTGGTATTGGTAAAGTGTAGGTGTTGAAAGCCGACAAATGGACAGTCCTCACCCCCCGATCTGTTGGTACAGGCATTCACTCTCTGTTCAGACCACCCCCCCGCTCCAATGGCACAATCGCATGAACAATGTCAATGCACGGATCACTTGGTGGTATCTGGCACCTCAGCTATTTAAAATTGAGGTGGTCCAAAGACCAGGGGCCAGATGGCCATGGCTGATTTGCTTTTACACCAGGGGGGGCGAGTCGGTTGTGGGCCAGACAGCTTCCCAATCTGAGTCAGGTGGTTGGTGTATGTGGCAGCGGCGTTGTGTCAGCGAGGGTTTTGTGAATGGAGGGCAAGGCCAGGGGAGATAAACAGTAAGAATTACACACCTATGGGAGATTTGTCTAATGAGTGTTCTCTGTTGATGTGAGCAGGGGAAAAAGATAAGAGAAGCAAGAGAAGGGTGCTGATGAGAGAGACCCGAGAGACGCTTGTGTGCACATGTATGTGTGTACGAGTGAAAGACAATTCCCCCATTAATTCCTGATTTGGTCAAAACTAGTCACTGTCCTGGTAGTTTTCTGATATTTGATGAGGTTAAGTTAGATTCATGATATACAATACCTCTTCACATTTTGTAATATTAAATACTGGACATTCAATGTAGTGTATATATATATATATATATATATATATATATATATATATATATATATATATATATATAATTCATTACATACTGCTATAAAGGGTGTGGTAATGTTTTGACATAAAAATGCTCACTGGAGGCAATATTTAAATCAGTTTAACAGAGTAAGATTCAATGTTCATGTAAAAGCCCACTGGAACACTGAATTCACCTGATTTTGGAACAGACCCATGGCTCTGATAATGTTGGTAATTTTTGAGAACATTCAATACGACGTGTTTGTAGTATTCTAAAAATTTGCATGCCACTGGGATAAAAATTACAAATTAAAAATACATTTTTGACACAGTAAACAAAAACACTAAAGGAGTATTCCTAAGAAATTCAATGAACATTAGGCATAATAGGATCCAGGAAACAAAAAAAATCAATCTGAAGGGATAAGAGTTTTTTGGAAGATAATGGGATGTTCATGATGAGCAATTGAATTTAGAAGGGCAGAAACAAGCTATTGATGGACTTAGAGATATCAATCTATCTACAATGAAGGATTTACTCAACTCCTGATTATAAAAGATTAGACATGTTAATGGCTTTTGACTTTTCAAATATCCGCTATTTCTAGAGAGAAGTGGCAAATCAAAATGAAAAATAAGGACTGATTGGAATGTAAATAGACATAAGTTTTAGGTTCATTTGAGGATTTCAAGAAGTAATACAACATTTATTTACAGCAGATACTACAATCCCGGTTTACTTAAACTAGGGCTAAACCATAGATGGAAAAACCCATACA
The DNA here is from genome assembly GCF_014805685.1 of Silurus meridionalis. Taxonomy (NCBI): domain Eukaryota; kingdom Metazoa; phylum Chordata; class Actinopteri; order Siluriformes; family Siluridae; genus Silurus; species Silurus meridionalis. Next base: position 20,171,283 of record NC_060896.1, on the reverse strand, counting down.
TTTTAGAGACATTAACCCCAGAATCATTGTTACCCATTGTAAAAATGAACAAAAATTCATATACAATTAATAAATGCTATAGTATTTTTTTTTTATCTTAAACATATGTAGATGTAGAGTGCATTTGAAATTTTGTAATTTGCTTTACCCCTAAATGTAAAAGATTTTCTGCAAATATTTTATTTTTATTGAGTATCTTTACTGTGAAATATTTTGTTTTATTAAATAAGCAAATTATTGTAGTCTAGAGTAAATTACATCCTTTGAACTCTAGCCCATATTATAAAGAAAATATTTTAAACCCAAGGAAATTAAGTACAAGAAAGCGTTGGCTACCATTTTAAATTAGGTCAAACACAAGCTGAAGGACACACATTTTTACTAATTTCCACTAATCCAAATGTATTCAGTTAATAACTGAGTGTTGTCTAAATTTCAACCCTAAACTACACACAAGAGCTGTGTGGCTTAATATCTAACAACTAATGGAAGCTACTCGCACAAAATCATCTCCATACATGTGTAAAGTTTAATTTTCTTTTCCGAACTGTACCTTAACTCTATTATTGGAAAATTAGAATTAAATCTGAAAATGATGCAGGTGATAATCAGCATTTAATTAGACTGTACTATTGAGACAGGCAGCAGAATTTTCTTTTTGATACGTGCAGGTTCCTCACAGTCTTCCACCCCCACTGATGGTCTGATTGGTTTAATCATGGACATGGTGAAATTATTATAATGGGCTAACTCTTTTCTATTACGACCTGAAGGGGAGCAGCTGAATTTGGAGCATCACCCTTACAGTCCTGATACCAGCACTTATTAGAATGTTATTGTACTCTTTTGAATGGTTAGTTTAATTTCCTTAAGTGCAATTTTTGTGTGAGCATCCATTTCAGTGTGGTGTTGGGATTAATTAAAAAGACTGTCCATCCATTTTTGGGCAACTAAGAATGTTCCGCAGCCCATTTTTGCATAATTTGTGCTGCAAGTGAAGCACTAGAAATGAAACATTTGGCCAGTGAAGAGCAATTACATTGGAAGTGAAAAATAATTTAAGCTTCAATGTAGAGAGGTCTGTCCTGAAGAAGCATTGCTATTCCTTCTACAAACAGAGTCAGTGGAACATCTACAGTATACGCAGACAAAGAATAAAACAATGTTAATTGGTTTATTCAAATGCGTAATTTAACCCTTGTTTTCTTCTTTTTCGTGGTTGAATAGAAGCAGAATTTACATCCTGAGTAGCTACTTTCAGCTAATACAGGTTGAAAGCATCTGTGTAGCATGAGGCTTAGCAAAGGACAGAAATCTGATTAATGACTGAAGGTTGGCTGAGAGAGGAAGACTTTAATATTTCATGCTCAGATCCAACCAGGTCAGATGAAAATGAACAGGGACATCTGATTATAACTCAGCCTGGTACGCCAGAACATCACCTTTTCAATTCATGAAACTGATGGTTTTCTTTCCTTTTCTTGGTAATTGTGTTTTTAAACTAATGTGTTTTTAAACTAATGTTTTATGTTAGGGAAAACATTTTTTAACTCAATAAAGTCAATCAATAAAATCTAACTTATTGACTGTAGTCTACTGGTGATTCCAAAATGATGTATGTTATTTACCAATCTTCAGGTTTACAGTGCATCGGGAAAGTATTCACAGCACTTCACACTTTCCTCATTTTGTTATGTTAACAAACAGCCTTATTCCCAAATGGATTAAATCTACAGTGGCCGAGAAGTGCAAAACACATTACCAAATCCGTTTCCATTCACAAACTATACCTACCTTTTCCGGTTTGTCTGAATCATTGTACGAAACACATTAACAAATCCGAAAACACAACGACAATTCAGACAAACATGAAAAGGTAGCTGGAGGTAGCAGAGCTGAAGATGTTGAGGTTTTCGTTGGGAGTGACGAGGATGGACAAGATTAGAAATGAGTTTATTAGAGGGACAGCGCATGTAGGATGTTTTAGTGACAAGGTGAGGGAGGCGAGAATGAGATGGTTTGGACATGTGCAGAGGAGGGACATGAATTATATTGGTAGGAGAATGCTGAGGATGGAGCCACCAGGTAGGAGAAAAAGAGGAAGGCCAAGGAGGAGGTTCATGGTTGTGGTGAAGGAAGACATGCAGGTAGTTGGTGTGAAAGAGGCAGATGTAGAGGACAGGGTGGTATGGAGATGGATGATCCGCTGTGAGCCGAAGAAGAAGAAGAAGAAGAAGAAGAAGAAGAAGAAGAAGATTATTATTATTATAAATTGTATTTATTTATATATTTTTCCCTCTTTCCCCTAAATATATGTGTATATATTTGTATTTTCATGTACCTGTTCTGTGTTTTCCGTGTTGTTTGTATATAGTTAATTACTTAATAAATAAATAAATAAATATAAATAAATAAAAAGGGGGAAAAAAAGACTGTTGTACTTCCTGTATATCTTGAATGACAGGTGTCTCGTCCAATTATCGGTAAGTTTCCATTCACAAACTATACCTACCTTTTCCAGTTTGTCTAACTTGTCGTTGTGTTTTCGGATTTGTTAATTTGTTTTCGGATTTGTTGTTTTGTTTTTGCATTTGTTATTTTGTTTTCGGATTTGTTAGTATGTTTTGCACTTCTCGGCCACTGTAGGAACCAGGTGGCTGGAAAATACTTTCGCCCATATAGTGTATATGGAATTATTATTAAAACCAGTAGATTAACAAAATTGGGGAAAATAATAAAAACGTCATACAATTATGGATTTGGTCAAGGTCAGAGCAAGGTCAAATATCTAAAAACTATATATATATATATATATATATATATATATATATATATATATATATATATATATATATTTTTTTTTTTTTTTTTTTCTTCAGATATTTGACTTTGCTCTATGTATGTTGTATTGTGAGCAATACGCCAGCAGTTCTTGGCCTCTCCATTTAATAATAATATTAATAATAATAAAAAATTATTCACTTTACTTGTGCTTATTAAACTCAAAAACACTGGAAGTTTGAAATGAATATTTGAACTACAGAATTGCTGTTATTTTCATGTGACCAGATATTCCAGAATTTGGGAGAAAGCTGAGGGCTGACACAAATACAAGTACAGTATATAATTAATATAAATGCAAACTTTTAAAAAACCAAACAAGATTTATTAAGGGAGAACAAGATTTATTTTGTTTCAAGATGTTTCAAGATGAGCAAAACTTTGTTGTTTCTGGAATTATATATGTACTATTTATGACAATTAGCAATTGCTTCTTTCATTTTCCAACTGCTTAGGCAATAGAAAGTTTCTCTCAGATACACCAACTGATTGTCACTTAATGCCTTTCATAGAACACATGTTTAATATGTAATATTTATGCATATAGTGACTATATTTACTGTAATTGCACATTTATGACAAAAGCATTAAGCCAGCTTAAGTTACCTAAACCCTTTACAGTATTCCAATCAAAATAGATTGTAAGTGAAATAGTCATTGGATAGCTGTGCATTTTATAACAGGTTAAAAAATAAATTATAATGAAACATTAAAATGAATACTCAGTTTGTGACTCTTTAGCTTAAATTGGAAGTGCAATGCCTGGCTGAGTTAACATTCTCTAGCTTAATGGGCTTAAATGGTTGGTTACAGCTGAATATGGCCAGTGATTAAATACGTTCTTTTATACATAAAGCATTGTCTAAATTAATCAACTGAAATGAAGAGCAACATAAATGATCTCAGTTTCTGCTAGCCTGATTTCAGGCATGAAAAGGAATAGAAACCTTGATAATGCCCAACAGAAGTGCCAGATGTGCAAACAAACCATGTGTTACTAATAACAGCCCTCAATGAGCACAAAATATTATTCAACATAAACCAGCTACAAAAGGTAGCAATTAAATTAACCATATTTTTCAATGTAATGGTTTATTTTTATTAACATTTAGACAATTGCATTTTGACCATTTTAGTATGTTGCTTTAAAATAATAATAAAAAAAAGCTAAAAATATAGCTAAATATCCTGGAGTTTGGTGTTTTATTGGCTCACAGTCCTGAAGAGTCATGTGATAAGCTTGACTTTACCACTAATATTACATGTGTATGTATATTAGATGTGTATCTCAGTCTTGGAAAATTATACTATATTATAATAATATAAATTAACACCTGGTTACTATTACATTAATAAGATAAGATAAGATAAGATAAGATAAGATAAGATAAGATAAGATAAGATAAGATAAGATATACCTTTATTTAAATAATGAAAACTCCATTACTATTCTCTCTTCAGTCTATCTACAGTCCATCTGTTTACACTCACGTGACAACATGGGAAGAGCTTTTAGGGTTCTGTTTCAATTCACAAGTATTGACCATTATTGAGATGAACATAAGATATATTGGAGATTTTTTAAATAAATGGTCAGTAGTATACCAAAATGTAGACCTGGGGCAAAGCATTTGTGTGCATTTGTGACATCTATCATTTAGCAATAACGATCATTGATCAAAAAAAATATACTTCTTTAAGGTACCCCATGGTCTGACAAACAAGAGAAATAGGCTATCTATGTGATAATGTGCCATTCCCATCTTAGTTACTGTGTAAGAAAAGACATTCTTGCATTTATTTTATGTCATTTTATTTATTTATTTTTAGACTTGTAGTTATTATTAAACCCAGAAACTCTTAAGCTTGCCACTACCGCCTTTTTCAGAGAATGTAACCTTCTCTGTGGATTAGAAAATAGTGCAAGTATACATACACTAAGTATAATGTGCTTATATGTAATGCTGTTGCTGTGTCATTTAAACTGTGCTTGTCAATTATTTAAAAGTAAATAAATAAATAAATAAATAAATAAATAAATACAAGAACCATTCCAGGAAACATGAGAACCATAATAGATAAAATGTTGGATTTCATTTTTTTTTTCACATTTATTTTATTTGTTTATTCATAGTTATTAATGATAAATTGATGTTAATACTGATATTAATAGTTTTTAGGTATATAAAAGAGTTTTGCTTTGGCAACTCTGGATACTGTGGCCAGTTTTTACAAGCAAAAATAATTTTACTAATTACTAATTAGGAAAAGGTGTGTAAAGGTGCCATTTTAAACATTTGTGTTGTCCTGACATATACACAGTGCTCAGAGTTAAACACTTTAGAAGTTGTACCTCTTGTCACATAAATATATCCAAGCACTTAAACGTATTGTCTTAATATATTAACTTAAACAATTTTTTTTTTCATTCTAGCAGTATATTTTCCTAGTCTTTCGAATGCCGTGCTGAATTCAAATATATGAAAATGTTTTTAAAGAATATGTAGCATCAATAAAAATACTCAAATACAAATCTTATTTAATTTGATCTCAAACGAAACTTTTGAAAGTTGCTTCTGTTTTCCAACATTTCGCCAGTCCTTTTCTCTTGCTCTTTTTTTCATCCCACAGTAATGAGAGGCACCTGTTTGAGACCCTAATTAGAAATCTTTTCTTCAGGGCCCATTAGGGTAGGATGGGAATTTTGCTCATCAGAATTTTGCCATGCTTCATTAGCTCCTCTCACTGTGGCATGATTTGACAAAGAGTGGACTAGATCTTCCGATAAACACGCTGTGGATATTGAGGGACATGGCTGCTCATCTACCTGGAAGATTAATGGATTATTTTGTTTGTTTACATGACCACAATAATCATAAATGAATTTCCAACCTCATTAATTTAAATCTATTTTTTCTGTAATACTGACATGCTCAGAGAAATTGATTACATTAAAAGACTACTTTTGGAAAAAAAAAATTAATTTGCATAAATTTTCCATTTAAATTTGGTCAGCCAACCAAGACATGATTAGTGTACAAATTATGCTTCTTTAGTTTCTATAAAAGCTATGAGGCTCGTAGAGTTTAGAATGAAATTGAAACTTGTGGTAAATAAACTGCATACCCACATCAGAATCTCATTGCATAGTTTTGCAGCTGGAGCAAATAAATGTGTTAAAAAATTTTGGGGGTTAGTGTTAGATTAGTGACTCTTTTGTCTGCATGTGTCATGTCTCATGGCTTCTTTATAATTACAGGTGAAATCTAAAGCTGCCAAAGTTTGCTCACACTTAATTGGATAAAAGAACAATTGGTCAGGCCCTGGTGTCATTCATTTAACATGTCAAAGCATCAGGAATGTGCATGCAGTTGCCTCTGGTAATAATTTATTTGCGCTTTGACAGTTAATTTCAAATTAGGATAAAACTCCTTGATAGCTGCTGGTACATCATCTATGTATGCTGATCCTCCTGACTGGATGTCCATAACTCAGGACCATTTGCAGATTACTGTCTTTTACATTGGTCACTTAAATGGTTTAGGTCTTAGTGGTGTTGCAGACATGCTGTCAATGAAGTCTTTGATTTAACCCTGTCCTGTCACTAATGTGTGGCTTTGTTCACTTCCAGGTTCAAGAGATACCTAGAGGACAAAGTGTCAGCCATCATTATGGTCTTGCCTGGTACAGATTCAACAGCTGGTTTGAATTTAGCATCTCAGTGGAACATCATCTAAGTAAATCTCTTACAGATTAAAACACTGGCAAGACACCCCTTTTAGATCTGGGCATATTTGGCGTCAGCTTCAGACAAATTCTTTGAATAGTGTGCCATTGGTTTCCACTCTTTATCATACAGCTGCAACTATGCTTCTGCCTGTTATGGGTTGTCCCATGTCGAAGCTGCCTTTGACTGGAGTAGTTAATACAATGGCTAACAGACTGTTGAGCTAAGCTGCCACTCTTGGGCCCTTAACAAGGCCCAACAACATCTGTGCTCCAAGGGTGCTGCAACATGGCTGTTCCTGTGTTCTGACCCCAGTTCCTAAAAAAATCATTGGAATATGCAAAGCAAAGAATTTCACTGTGCAGTAATATACATGTAGCTGCTCTTCTTCATTTGCGATTTGTTTCCTCTCTGCTTCTCTTTTTTTTTTTTTTTTTTTTTACAACTGCTCTTTCGTTGAAAATGTAGTGACTGGAGTAACTATACTTTAGTTTAGTAGAATTGAGCTTGAGTGATTGGATAATTGTGCCGGTCTCTAGGTGGTCCTAATATAATGCAACAATTCATAATAGATTTTTGAGTGTTTCTATCTTTGTTTGTATCTGTCTGACTCATACACTTGCAAACTTGTAGACAACATTGTCACTTTTGAAAGACATTGTGTCCAGCTTGATTTCTTTTTCTCCATCACTCTATTTTCAATCAGCCACTGTATGATTGCTCTGGGATTACCAGAAGTCTACACACAAACACACACACATGCCATTAACAGTCTTCAAAATAAAATAATTGTATATATTACATTGTTGTATGTTATAATGTTATTATATTGCTGTAATTGTACAGCAAACACCTTGCCAAAATAGATGTCACACACATATGCCCACAAAATGTCTATAATAAATAAGCACAGCCAACACGAAGAAACACAAACATGATTTCCACCTAGTATGTTTAGTACATACAATTAATCTTATAATCACAGAGTGTATATAAGAAGACAACATTATTGACAACAGTCTTATGCATACACATACATCTTGGTGCAGCCAGTACCATAATTCTTTTCACCAGGGCAGTTGTCAGATGTTGATGTTGCACATGTAAAGATCCACAGCTCCTTTCTTCTAGTATATACAACTTATGTGGTCAAAATGATATATAACTCTAAATATTGATGTATCTTGGGGAATTCTTATACATCTGTATTTATCAAAAGATCTAGTTATCTCTGACAAACAAACTGACAGGCTCTGGCAACAGTGGCAAAGGGCAAAGTGGCAGAGCAACACTTTGACATTTCAATTGCATTAGGGGCTTGAAAGATTCGTTTGTAGTATGTTCACTACATGACCAAAAGTGTGTGGATATTTTATAATCACACTCATATGAATGTCTTCCCCAAACAACCATTTAAAGCACACAGTTGTCTGGAATGCCTTTGTATGCTTTAACATTAAGAATTTTTCTCAACTTGAACTAAGTGGTTCAAACCTTTTCCAGCATGACAAAGGGAATTCCTACGCAGTCATATTTTGCCAAGGGTGTTGGGAACAACTTGAGTGGCTTCCACAGATTACTGATCACAAACCCACTGAAAACCCTTAAGATAAATTAAAACACTGACTGAAAGAATGTTGTTTCCTACAGTGCCCAACCTCACTAAAGCTTGTGTGCAGGAAAGAGCACAAATCTCCATAGTCACACTTCAGAATATAGTGGAAAGCCTTCCTTTTAGGATAGGGGTTGTTATAAGCATTGGAACGCTGCCAGGACTTACCTATCTTCCACCTTTTGAGATACTCTCTCAGCTGTCGAAAGAGTTCAGTTGTCTCTGTGTTAGAGCTTTTTTTTTCTCTGTGTTTTTGTTGTTTAAAGCCCAATTTTAGCTCATGCATCTCTCAGGGCTACAGAGCACGTCCGGTTCAACATTCCACTCATGAACTGGCGCTCATCCATTCATAGTTTCTACATTACGGTATTGCTGATTTGTTTAATTATATTTTGTAATTTGTTAAATTATTAACAAGTATCACAGTATATTACCCTATTGTGATGATCATTCTTTAAGACTCCTGGGTAGGCTAGGCCATGTCTCGACTTATATTCGCAAGTTACCATGAGGTCATCAGAACGCAACTCCATCGTAAGTCGGGGACTGGCAATATAATGCTATTGGTTTTCACTTCTTCCATATAATAATATCGGATAGGCTGGACATTGCATGCCTAATGATTGCAATGAGCTGGATAGCAGTCACAATAGCCAATGGTGTTGGGAAAAAGACCAGCAGTGTTCAGACATTCACATGTATATTATATAGTAATCTGTAGAATTAAAAGCAATATTCACTAGATGGCATTTTAGAGCCAAAAAAAATTCACTCTTCCGGTTAAACTGTATATTTTTATATATTGCATGCACAGTGACATTAAACATGCTCTGCCAGTCACATGAAGGTCAACATATTAGCTTCATTATATAACACAATGACAACCTGAAATAACAACCTGAAGTATCAGCCAGTGTGCCACCCTATGAGAGGAACACATTTTGTATAATGCTATACATAAGCATATATAGGGAATAGTACAGCAATTAAATTGTTTGAGTCATTACTTCTGAAGAAACTTTTACTTGAGTATGTTTTTGGCAACTCTCCCCACCTCTGAAGACCTTCATAATAAAGAGCAAAGTGCAACTGTTTCTTTAAAATCATCACTACATGAAATAAAGACTTGCACCCTTGTGTCTGCAAGTTGCCAATGCAAGAGAGCAAGACAGTGTGTGTGCGTGAAAGTGTGTGTGCCAAACAGAAATGAGCTTAGCGCACCAGGAGAAAACAAAGCAGCAGCCGAAAGAAGGCTAAGACAAATCGGCAAATAGTTCACACACGCACACAATGGAATAAACACAGCGTATACATCTCCCCACACACATACACACACAGACATGCCTGCACTCTCACACAGGTGATAAACATAACCCCAGAAGGAGGTTTTATCAGTACGAGAGCAGCCTTGTTCTTCCTGCTGCCATAAACACAATTTATCGCCTGCATAAAAATGCACTTAAACACTGGCTACATCTAATTAAGAAGGAAAAAATGATGACAACAGCGAAATGGACTGAGCATGAGACTCCCGAGGATGATGCTGGCAGTAACATAATGAATGACATGCCAGGCAATGTCCATCTCTCCATTCCTTTCACAACTCGATCCATCTCCCTTTTCCTTTTACTATATATATATATATATATATATATATATATATATATATATATATATATATATATATATATTAAAAAAGTCATTTGTTTTTTAATAAGACTAGTCAATTTCCATCAACAAGGGTTTTCATTTTGGCAAAACATCAGTTATTCCATTTGTACTACAACCACTAATTAGCATGGGCAGGAGGACATTAAAGTGCTTAAGGTGCTTCAAGCAGGAACTATTCTGATTGCTTCCTAATTGAGATAGAGCAGAAACTGATTGCTGCTAAAACAAACTTTCCTGTCTTGCATTGTTAGACAAAATATGGTGTTTTTGGGTTCAATGCATTTGGCAAGCAAAATAATTGAGCACAGATGTAAAGAAAAAAATATTTATTTCCAGAATGCGAGGCAGTAGGTTTTTTACAGATCAAAATGCACTTTGCTCATGCAAAGTGCATTTTGGCATGTTATCTGTGAAAACATGACAGATGGAAGTAAATGTATTTGCTCCTGCCTAAAGAAAGCACAAGCTAGCAAAAGTGCACAATGTATTCTTCTTTTTCAGGCATGTTTACTGAAAAGACACATTGTAACTATTTAATAATTGTGTTCTCTGTATTAAGATCTCTGTATCAAATCAAACAATAATATTTTGTGCTAAATTGCACTGAAGATAAAATAAAAGAATATATAATTTTTTGTTGTAAAGTTACTTTGTGTTTAGAATTTGGTGGTAAGTCTTCGATTGCATGGTATTCTTGATGCTTGCTGTCAGACAATGCAGTGTCAGAAATTTTAGAAAAGGAATTGGCTATGACAGAAGGTTAAAAAATCAGTTTGTTTCATAGGTGTGAGATATCCTTGATCACTAGTCCTAGATTAGGTTGACCCAGAACACTCAGTTCTTGTCTTTATCCTTCATAAGCTTACGCTGTGAGAAAACCCAAACTGTCGCCTTTTGGTATGGCTAACCTGCGTTTTGTTGCTTCTCTTAAACGAATAACATGACCAGATGTGGTTATTTTCGTCAACTGTTTTTATGTTCTCACAATATGTTAATATGTATCTTGTTGCCATAAGTAGTTAAAGTGATTTTGTTATATGTTACTAGAATACCTTTTTTCTTCTGTTGACCATACCCTGAACTATCTTTTTGTGGCATGTGTTACTTTGCTCGTACACACACAGTGGTTCCTGTATTTCTGTTTTAGGCTTATCTTTTGCAGGCTCAGCATAACCTTGTGGAGTCTCTCCCAACTTTCTCTTCTGTTTACACACACACACACACACACACACACACACACACACCTGGCAGCCCATCCCCTTTCTCTCCTTCTCTGCGGAAGTATATCTTCATGTATGACACAATAAAGCTTTGGAACTTCTCTCTGAAAGCTGACTCGTGTGTTTCATTGAGACTTCCCCAAGAAATTGTGGGAGAGCAGAGATCGAGAGGAAAGGCTGAATTCAAGTGAATCCTGTCTAGACGACAGAAGGGAATACTGTCCAGGCAGCAGAGGATAAAACAATTTTGATTATGTCTTGTGGGACAGTCAATCTACACTTTTTGTTTCACTGACTTCCATTTATAGGCTTAGAAATGCTGGAGACTGGAAATACAAGCTTGATGCGAATGAATTTAAGTTTAAGTCTGTTGAACTCTGACCTGTTCATTTGTATCATGCAAAGATGCGTGACTGATAAACAGTCAACATGCCACAATGTGACCTCATTAGAATATAAAAGATGGAGGAAGCACATATTAAAATATAAAATCAGTATATTAAAAGGCTAATTAATGTTTTTGAGGCATACAGAAACAAGTTTGTTAATTTTAACATTGGCATTTGATGTGTATTTACTTGTTAAATTTACCTTTACATGAACATGAACATAAATATATTGCAAACAAGTGCAGAATGTGGCCAATATTTGATATTATTTTGTACAATCTGACACATTAATTAATTAATAAAGGCTGTTTATGAACATGGCTTAGTTAGCTGTGAGAAATTCTTAAATTAATGTGTCTCTTAATGTCTAGAACCTAATATTGACACAATTAGTACCCTCCTCTACAATGTGTTCTGTGTTTTCATCACAACGTCTGCTCTGAAGAGTACAATAGTGGGCTATCTGTTCTTGTCAACAAAACACTGATGGGTGAGATCAAAGGTCAGAGATCACATCTGCTGCATCAGACTTAAAAAAAAAATCAAGATCAAGCAAGAGGTGGTGTAATACAAATCCATTATTTTCTCATAAGACAAGCCTAGACAGGCAACAATAACACTCTAGGGAACAGAGAGTGGACACTTCTGAGAAAACGAAAAAGAGAAGCTGGAATGATAGAGTGAGTATGTGAATAAGAATAGGATTAGGATCAAATTATTTACTTTTAACAAATTCCCTTAAATCTAATTAGTTTGGGATTTCTATGGAGTGCAAAGTCAATACAAATGGTTATACACAGAAAAATGGCTATACACAAAGATAGTGGCTGATTGCTTTCTAGCCCAGAATGTAGATTCATGACTGTGACAGGCATTTCAAGTGATTACACATCATACAATTCCTCCTAGTTTTTTATTGAAAAGTGATTGCACATGTGAAATTGTTGCAATGATAGTGGTAAGAAAAGTGGTAAAAATATTGGAAATAATTGCAAACAATGTGTAATATTTACTTCTTTATTACTTATTTCCTCAAAAAAATCTAATTAGATAGACAAAACAAACACTATTAAATTAAATACCTAGTAAAGTTTCTACATTATATAAAGAAAAATTTACAAAAATAAATTTATTAAAATTTGATAATATGCAGCTCACCCACATGTAAATTGTTTGAGTATAACACAAACTGTACCTCAGCTATTAATAGTTATGAAATGTTTGCCCTTTTCATCTAATATCATGGAAAGTCATGATTGATGCTAAAATGAATACAGAGAAAAAGATAGAAAATGACTCAGCAAATAGGAGACCATCTATTGTAGCTTAGCCAATCACATTCATTCACATTTCATTTATGTAAATAATTTAGTCGAAAGCAGCTCATTAGACTAAAGACTACCTACAGAGAGAGTTAGCAAAGTCAGTTATTTTACTCATCTTAAATTAGTCTGAATATTCTCTGGTGACTCTCCCCAACCAGGCATTTCTGTCCATATAACTAAGGCTCAGTAACTTTTTATTTTTATTTTTATTTTTAACGTCTGCATATCTTTTAAAGACTGCTGTTAATGAAAATCCTAAGTGAGCAGCAGTTTCAGAAATACAGTGGGTTACACCCATAATGTTAACCATGCTAGGGATAAAATCACTAGGATCAAACTTGTGCCCCTACAGTTTGATGGTAACATGGTGCTCTTGACATGTATCTGCATATGCATTACACTACCACATAATTGCTTATTAGAATGTGCAGGTATACAGGATTTCACACTTTCTATTTTCTGCTATTCAACCATTTACAAATTAAAGAAAGCAAAAAAAAAAAAATAATAATAATAATAATAATAATAATTTCTTCAAATATCATGAAATGTATTTTGACTGTAAACTAGAGTTTAAGTTTTATTTGATGGCTTTTCAGTATGATATACACAACATCATACGTACATCAGTATACACCAATGAGTCAAAAGCTTAAGTCCACTCACTGATTTGAAGAAGTTCTTAAATATTTTGTCTTGTAGATTCCATGAAATGGTGATTTTTAAGCTGTTTTAGTGGCACATGGTGGACCAACTATCCTATTATATTGGATATTACATTGTGATAGAAAAAAGCTAAGATGATACTCTTTTATACTCTATAAATACTTACTTAATGAAAGAAAGAAAGAAAGAAAGAAAGAAAGAAAGAAAGAAAGAAAGAAAGAAAGAAAGAAAGAAAGAAAGAAAGACAACTGAAGGAGATGTTTGCTGTAGCCTGTGGGAAGAGCACATGCACAGACAGACACACTTCTCTGAATCCTGTTACACAACACACAGCACAGCAACTAATAAAGCAAAGTGACACACTTGAGATCACATGCCTCCAGCGCAGATTTGGAAACACATACTAGAAGACACCAAATTATTTAAGCTTGCTTACATTTTATACCAAGTTACACAAATACCCACAGCCCAAAGCCTATACATATGAAACTGTGCAATACTATTATACTTATCTTGTCACGGTAAAGGGTTTTACAAGCATTTATTCAACTGAATCCTTGAGCTCAGGGAGGATATGCAGAACATGAAAACAAAGACAGCAGCATATAGACAAAGAGAAAGAAGCGGAGCGGGAAGAAAAGAAACAGACGGACACAATTAGAGGACAATGGATGCTTGAACGCATGCTTTTTTTTGTTTCTTTAGTTGGAACTTGTGAATGTAGCAAAGTCTCTGTTGCTTTTTATGTTGTTGAAGTTGTCCTTACTGAGCAACTGGGAAATGTATAGTCTTCTAGTATATCCTAGTTAAAAACTGAGACAATATAGATTTAACCAGCTAAATAAATCTGGATTTATCATGATTAACAATTTAATTTATACAGAGCCTAATGCAAGCACAAGGTCACTGAACATAGAGGAAAGTATACATCCAAAAACAAGGACAAAATGTAAATAAGTAGACCTGTCTGTTGTATGTAATGTAACACGAGACAATAGGACACTTAATCTTTATATTCCATTAAGGCATATCAGTTTGCTCATCTGCCATCCCTTGGCATATTCGATTACATTTTAGTACATCTCAATTTAGTGCAATGTTAACAAATTCAACACCCAGGCACCAGTCCAGCTGTCCTTTAATACTTTTTAACTAATGGAGGCACCATCTCTGCCATCTTTGCACCTTTAATTTCTTCTAGCCTGTCTATTACAGCTGACTAATTGGGGATGGAATTAAGAAAAACTGAAACAGAAACTCAAACAGAGAAGAACAGATTTGTCCATACTTGCTATGGTATGGTTTCCTTTGGAGCACATGAAGTTTTACAGTTACCAAGCACCATATTTGGCTTAGACTGAAAGTACACTGTAGAATTCCATTTAGTTTTTCAGTTTTGCCATCCTATCCCACACCTTTGTTTAGTTTCCCAAGCTCCTTCTTCATCTGGTCAGCATTGAATGTTATATGGTGACTCACATTTTGACTATATAGTACACAGTTATAGAAGAAACATAATTTACAATCTGGAATCACCCATATAAGAATGAGTTCTCTATTTGAGTCTGGTTCCTCTCAAAGTTTTTTCCTAAAATAATATTAAAGAGATATTCATTAACCTCATCACCTGCAGAATCGATATATTTTTGTAAAGCATCCTTTTTGACAATGTTTACTGCTAAAAGCACTACACAAATCAACCCCATTAAAAACACCATAAGGGTGTGTTGGAATGCTGACCCTGCCTGTCCTCATTAATGCTTTAGGGATTGAATGGGAACAAATTTACACAGCCATGTTACAAATTCAAGTGGAAAGTCAGAAGGCATCACATAACTGACAATTTACAGTAATCCGATACTGCATACCATCTTTGAAATCAACAACTTATATATTGTTATTTGATAGACTTAAACAATCATGACGACTAAACCAACCACTATTTAAATAACAAACTGAAAGACTAATTTTGGTTATATAAAATTTTTTTATGTTGTAAAAATACTATATGGTTAAAAAATGTAAATCTAATTTAAAAATCTATTGTCTTCATCTCCTTCTGATCCAAACATATTTGGTTCAGCACTCATACATTTGAACTCTTCCTCCAGAGCGGCAATAGTGAGCAGATCATCTTCATCCTGTTTGAATTGTGTAACCTCAGCTTGATCCACACTCTGAATGTTCAAATTCTCCAGAGCAGCTCGAGAAACGGGATGAGAAGCATGCTGAGTGACTTGAGCAGAGGAACCTAAAAAGATAGAGAGGAAGATAAACATCGAATTGGAAGTAAAATCATGGTATAAAAATTTTAATTATAAGGTTTAAAAAAGATGAAAAAATATATGACTAATATAGTAAGAAAAAGTAAAAAGCAAGATATAAGATACAGGATGGAAAATTAAAAAGAACTATAAATGAAAGAGGAGTGTTCAAAATAGAGAGACAAAAATGTGTAAACATCTAAAAAAGGATAAAATAGAAAAGAGAAAGCAGGATTGGAAGAGTGAAAAGAGGTGAATAAAGGCATAAATAGAGGGAAATGGACTATAGATTAAAGAAAAAAGATAAATCGGAAAGATAGTGAGTACAGAGTGAGAGAGACAGTGAGATGGACAGACAGAATAAAGTAGGAGGTAAACGAGTGGCAGCGGGTCATCTGTGTTTTTGCCCCTCAGATCTAATCAAATAGAGCAGCAGGAGACTTCTGGCCCCCTCAGGCAATCTCACACATACACACATACACACACTGTACCACAGTACAAACTTGTTAGAGAGAGAGTAGTGAAAAATACAGTACACAACACGCAGACACACACACACACATACACACACACACGCACACACACACGCAAGACATTCTGTACAAGCCTGAGAGGTTCAGAAAGAGTAGTGTGAGATGTGGGAAACACTCACACATGCACACACACATCGTACAAGCCCATGAGAGGCTGAAAGAACAGCATAATATGTGGGAAACACTCACTAATACACACGCACACAAACCCACCAAACGCACACACACACGTTTAAGCCTAACTAAAGCAAAAGGCACACTGAAGAATATAGTGGTCTGCTGAACACACACACACACACACACACACACACACACATACATATATATATATATATATATATATATATATATATATATATATATATATATATATATATATATATATAGACTAGGTGGTCTTTGATATTGTCTGGGATGTACAATGTGACATTTTTATGTGTGTGTGTGTGTGTGTGTGTGTATATATATATATATATATATATATATATATATATATATATATATATATATATATATATATATGTGTGTGTGTGTGTGTGTGTGTGTGTGTGTGTGTGTTTTAATGTGTTCATTTCTATATTTGTTGCTCTGGCCATTAGCTTTACTCTTTACTTAATATGGAAGTTTGTGTTTCCAGTTCTTACAGAATTTTATTCATGCAAAATGTTTGCAATATATGTAGTCGCTTTCTTTAAAAGCTATTGCATCACATTGTTTTTAAATCACAACTCATTCTGAAATAATGGTTTTAATGGTGAGCTTCAAAATAATGTATAGGGTAAAGAAGGGTCAAATAGTATATTTGGTATTGTATATTCACATTAATTAGACAGCACTATAAAAGGAAACATTGCTATACCTTTAAAATATAAGGTTTGCACTGTTATCTAATGAATTTTCTTAAATGTTTTAAGTTTTTCTAACCCTTTAATTGTTACAGTATGCATCATTGCTCTTGACTGGATGTTTACTACTTTTTTTTGTGTTTTATGTAAGTTTTTAAAGCACATTAAAACTGATCAAATGAGTAAATCCTGCATAAACTGCTGCACAGCCAGAGGATTTTATTGACTGATCTGAGAGTCTGATGATTTATTTAGAAAATCTGATTTGACAACGAACACTTTTAACCAATGAGCATAATCATACTGTCGAACTTTAGTTTGCCATCGGCTAGAATCTTTGGCCTGGATTTTGAAGTGGAAATTAGTTGCTTTTGGCAGATATGGAAATGTGGTCGCATATCAGTGAAGACGCATTTGACACGTGTGAAAAATACTAGGTGTGAACTGTTATCCATCTTGGATGTCCACATCAGATTGGATCAGTTTAGATGGATTGTAAATAATGTGAAGTCTAAATAGGGCCTGAGAGAGCCAGAAGCGGAGAAGTGAAGAATAGAGCACACACGCACACACACACACACACACACACACACACACACACACACACACCATAAAGTCTTGGCAGGGAGAATCGTAAATGTTGTAAAGGGACAGTTAAAGTCCTTAAGGTTTAATACCTTTCGGGCTTCCTTTTAGCCCTAGACTTAATTTAATATTTAGTTCTAGTTTAGACATGAAACCAGAACTATAACTAAATCTTGGATTAAGATTAACTAGAACCATAGATGGGAGAAAAATGTAGTTATTAGAAGAACTCTATTTATAGGGAACAAATCAAATAATCAACACAAAATATTTTTGTCAGGTCTAGCTTAGTTCTGGTTGTAGTACTAGAGAATTTTTGATCCTATGTCCAGGTTTAGTCCTGATCCAGATTTTATATCTAGTCATAAAATTGTAGTCCAATAATTCTACAACTCTTTATAGGTCTTACCTAAAAGAAAAGGGGTTGTTTCTTGGCTTTATCACTAATTCTGATTATTTCCTATCATTTTAATACTAGAAAAAAATCTGATCTAATTCCTCCTTTGAATTCTAGGCATAGTTTAGTGTACTTTATGGAACTCATATAGTCTTAATTCAACATTATTTCTTGGTCTCAAGATTCAAGTTTCTGGTCCTGTGTGTGTGTGTGTGTGTGTGTGTGTGTGTGTGTGTGTGTGTGTGTATGCATGTATATGTGTGTCTGTTTCGGCTGGTGTAATAATCTCATCAGTGCTGCTTTAATCACAGAGTGAGGGCTGTAAATGTGTTACAGTAAAATCACACCTACGGTGAACATTTACGTGTTTCCCGCTGTTGTGTTTCCTGTTATAAATATCATCAGTGCAGTGATCAACACTCTGCCTGACTAAGTGGACGATGCATCAAGTAAACAGTATTCAGTCTTGCTGAGGAGCTGCTGCATAAAATATTCATCAGATTTTGACACTATAAATCTAGATTAAATCTCATGGAGTGTTTAATCTGTCCTCTGGGTATCAGTTTAGGAAGCTGGAGGAGTGTTTTATTTTTCTGTCATACTTAGTTATTGTTTAAGAAAGAGGTGCTATTTATAGCTGCATGAAGAAAAATAATAGTAATTGTGTTCCAAATTGGCTTAATTTATCAATCTTTCATAAAGTTGTGTGTACATTTTTTGTATTAGCCAAATAAAAAAAAATCTGCTGTATTAACTGACTGCATACATTGATGAATGCCAGTTACCTTTAAAAAGCATAGCACAGTTAATTCACATTTGGGTAACATCCAAAAAATTTCATAGAAGGCAAAACTTACAAACTTGAAATAAGGAGCAAAAGGTCGGAATTAAAGTATTTTTTTTTTACTCGCGTCCATGACACTGTATATTCCATTTTAATTTTTACAAGTAAATTTTTATTTATTATATTATATCGTATTTTCTATTTAATCCTATTCTAGTTTCTTAATTATTTTTCTATTTTGATTTATTTGTTTGTTTGCTTGTTTGTTTGTTTGCTTGATTTTTTTTTATCCATTGTCATTAAATTGGGTCACCTGGTCAAAAGTATGGTATGTGATTTTTGAGCATTGCATTCCACATTTAGTCCCAATTTGCTCTTTTAATTCCCTCCACTCCTCTGGCAAGATGTTCCACTAGATTTGTGGAGTGTACTTATGAATATTTGTGTTCCTCAGCCACAAGGGTATTACGAAAGGCAGGTGCTAATGTAGGTGAGAAGACCTGGAGTGCAGTCAGCGTTCACATTCATTCCAAATGTGTTCAGTAGGGATGAAATCAGAGCTTAATTGAACTTGGAAACCCAAACGTGTTCCATCATGGCAATGCCCCAATACTTTTGAAAATATAGTGTGTGCGTGTGTGTATATATCCTCACATGGATAAATTATAGGTTTAATTGTTTTTTTTGTTGGTTTGCTTGTTTGTTTTCATTATGTTTTTTGCATTGTAAGAGATGAGTCTCAGCAACTCTCGAACAAACCTCTTTCCTGATATGATGTTAGAATATGTGTCTGTAGGAAGCAAATGGTCTGCAGCACATCAAGAATCATTCGACAAATTGTGACTTGATACATGCCAGATCTGTCACATAGTTATTGCTCTAATGAAGTGTTCACACCGCATTAAAAGAAGATGCCTCAGCACATGTAACCAAATCTGTCCATCTACCTTTTATACAACAGCCATTCTTTAACTGAATGTTTGGTTTGATTTGTCTGAATTCATGGATTTATCCTGGATTGTATTGTAGATTATATTTATGTATTATTTCATAATAATGAATGCCATAATTCTGAACTGAGAATTCTATGATTTCAAACACTTTATATTTCACACTAAAGTACACGGTTCGAAAGCATTTTGTTGTTGTTGGTTGTTTTTTTATTTTATTCTGTCAAATTTCTGTTGTTTCCTGTTCGTTGTAGTTTTTTTTAATCCCACTAAAATGCATAAGAAACTACATAAGAGAGGTCACACCTGAAGGACTCCACCTCCGAGAAGACTCCATTTTACTGAGTGGTGTAACAGATGTTGCGATACTGATTGCCTGACTATTCACTTCCTTAACAAGCTTGGGGTCTGCGTGATGACTGAGACTGCTCTCTGGTCTCCAGATACTGTCACCTACAACGAAAAATTAAAAGAAATAAAGGGGAGAGAGAGAGAGAGAGAGAGAGAGAGAGAGAGAGAGAGAGAGAGATTGGCATTATTGTAACTATGTTTAAAAACAGTAGGTGTCTGTATGTGTGTGAATGTACAAGTAAAAATAGCAAACTAGAACTTATATCTGCTTTTATTGCTATATATCGAAATCATGAACATACTAAAATTGGTTTTCCTAAATTTTAAAATTTTTAAAACAAAGCCAGACACAACATATTGTAAGTCTCTACCTTCAGGACAGAAAGAGAGAGTAAAATAGAGAGAGAAAGAGAGAGACACACATGCATACAGAGAGACATGTCTCTGGGGTTAAGGCATGTCTCCTTTCTCTGTCTTAAACACCAGCTATAATTAAGCCATTTTCCAGCTCAGTGGTCGCTGCCCTTGTCACTGCGCTCAGGGGAATGCGAAGTAGAGAGACAGACCAATAAAACCTATTAGATCATGGCACTCTGAGGAATAAAAAAAGGATGAGAGGAAAAAAAAGTGATGGATATATGCTGCAAAGAAAAAAGTTAGACAGAAAAAGCAGACACTGCTGACAGGGAAACATCTGACCTTTCCTGCCTCTCATTAAGGCAGTAGTTTGATACTTGGCATCTAAAAATGAGGCTATTAGAGTTCTGTTTGTCTCCACTGACTTTTCCCATATTGTAATATTGGCAATCTTAGAAAGTACTGATGGAAATATTAGTGTTTACATTCTAACTAATGCTCTCTTAAGAGTCACTCATTAAGCATGGGGAGAATGGATCAGGGGAATAAATGGATATATCAGGCCGGAATAATCGGCACAGTGGTTTTTACCCTGCTGTATTTTATTGGGCAATTAACCTAAACACAAAATAATTAAGACCTGAATAGCGCAGTGTTGTAAAAAGATTAAAATAATAATGTTTTTATTATTTATTTGTTTATTTATTTTTTAAAAAGCTTGCAGAAAATAAAAAAACACCTGGCCTGATTTTCAATACAGAGGTTTTAATTTCAATTATAAAACACTAATATTAATATTGCTTCATTGTTTATTATAAGAGCTTGCAAGGTATGCAGAGGGCATTAATTTAGCATACCTCATCATTGTTCCCCCTCCTACATCTCAAAACATGGTAGTAGGTGGATTGGCTATAGACAAAATTGTCTCAAGGTATAAATGTGTGTGCATTTTTTTTTTTGCTATTAACTGGCATCTCATCCAGTGTCTATTCCTACCTCACACACAATGTTCACTGATTATCTTTACTGAAGATAATCACTGGAAACCACTTTCTGCTGCTGAGGATAGCTGCACATGAACACTCTGAAGAAATATAAGATTATTCTGAATGGTTCCAGTTAAAAACCAAAAGGATGTCTTTGGACTGTAATTAATCGGAACTATTTGAAAAATACAGCAATTGCCACAAACAGTTTTGCATTCAAGCCTCCGTCAGTAAACAGCTGATAACCTCAACAATGAAGAACCAATAATGAAAGGACATTTTGTGTCCTTCGGATATTTCTCCTCTGTCCAAACTCACGGTGACTCTGTTAACTCCTGCTCTCTCCATTTCGGTTCGGGCGCTGGTCGACTCCGGCTCTGCAGGAAACTTCATCTCTCAGGCCTGCCTCGACCGCCTGCAGCTCCCCCGAGAGAGGGGCTCCCACGATTTAGCCGTCCAGACCATCCAGGGACGTCCACTGGGCAGGGGCTGGGTGAAGTACTGCGCACCGGTCGTGACGCTACAAGTCGGGTTGTTCCACCAGGAGGAGATCCGGTTCATGGTGGTCGAGGGCTCTACGGTCAGTGTGATCTTGGGGAGACCCTGGCTACAGCAACATGCCCCAAGGTGCTCCTGGGACCCGTGTGATATCCTGGAGTGGAGTCCCCACTGCCTAAAACACTGCCTCTCCCGGCTTCCATCCAGGATCCCCAGAGCCACGGTGGGCGCCACCCGGGTGGAAGAGGCGATGACCGCTACCCAGGTGGAGATCCCAGAGGAATACCAGGCATTCAAGGATGTGTTCTGTGCTAAAGTGGCCACTCGTCTTCCCCCACACCGACCGTGGGATTGCTGCATTGATCTGCTCCCCGGGGTGAAGCTGCCCAAGGGCCGTGTCTATCCCCTGTCTGCCCCTGAACATCAAACAATGGAGGAGTATGTCCAGCAGGCCCTCCAACAGGGGTTCATCGCCCCGTCTACCTCCCCGGCGGCGTCTAGTTTCTTCTTCGTGGGGAAGAAGGACGGAGGCCTCCATCCATGCATCGATTACCGGCAGTTGAACTCCCAGATCGCTCCTCTCACTTATCCCCTCCCGCTCGTTCCAGCGGCCCTTGAGGACCTAAGGGAGGCTCGGGTGTTCACTAATCTCGATCTCCGGAGTGCCTACAATCTGGTGAGTATCAGGAAGAGGGACGAGTGGAAGACCACTTTCATCACCCCATCTGGGCACTACGAGTACCGGTCATGCCATACGGCCTCTTCATCTCTCCGGCCGTCTTTCAGGGGTTCATGAACCAGGTGCTCCGGTCTTACCTCCAGAGGTTTGTGATGGATTTACATCGATGACATCCTCATCTACTCGCGGAATCTGGAGGAGCACCACAACCATGTGCGACAGGTCCTAGGAGCACTCCGGTCGCACCATCTATACTTGAACCTCTCTAAGTGCGAGTTCCACCGCCCTCAGACCAGTTTCCTGGGGTACGTGATCAGCGCTCGTGGAATACAGATGGATGAGGGGAAAGTGAAGGCAGTGCGGGACTGGCCGGTCCCAGAGACCATCAAGGAGCTCCAACGCTTTCTGGGCTTCACCAACTTCTACCGCCGGTTCATCCAGGAATCGCCGCTCCCCTCACCTCACTTCTCAGGGGCAAGGCGCGAACCCTAAAGTGGACCCAGGAGGCTCAAGAGGCTTTCCAAGAGCTCCGCCGGCGTTTCTGCCACGCTCCCGTACTACGCCACCCGGATCCCAGGAGGCTGTTCGTGGTCGAGGTCGATGACTCCTCAACTGGCGTAGGGGCGGCCCTCTCTCAATGGTCTGGTTCCCCTCCTCGGCTCCACCCGTGCGCGTTCTACTCCCATAAGCTCTCCACGGCCGAGCAGAACTACGACATGGGCAACCGGGAGCTTCTGGCGATAAAGCTCGCCCTGGAGGAATGGAGACACTGGTTGGAGGGCACCAAACACCCGTTCACTGTGATTACTGACCACAAGAATCTCCAAAACCTGCGAGAGGCTCGGAGACTAAACCCAAGGCAGGCTCGGTGGGCTCTTTTCTTTACCAGGTTCCGTTTCCAGGTCACCTACCGAGCTGGGTCACAGAATGGGAAAGCTGATGCTCTCTCCCGCATGTTTGGGCCGGAGGAACCCTGCGATCCAGACCCCATCCTTCCACCCTCACTCATCGTGGGGCCCATCATATGGGAGATCGGCGAGGAGATCCGCACGGCCTCACGCCAGGAGCCTGCCCCTGAAGGCTGTCCGGAGGGACGGGTGTTCGTTCCCACCACCTGTCGGCAGGGTCTCATTCAGTCGGTCCACGAGGGGCTGGGTACAGGCCAGCCAGGAGAGAAACGCACGGTTCAGCTCGTCCAAGCGCGTTACTGGTGGCCCGGTATGACAAGGGACATCAACCGCTTCGTCCAGGAATGTACCACCTGCGCCATGGCAAAGGTCCCACGTCACCTGCCCGTGGGCAAGCTCGTGCTGCTCCCGATCCCTCAGCGCCCCTGGTCCCACTTGGGCATCGACTTTGTGACTGACCTACCACGGTCCGAGGGCAACACATGCATCCTAGTGGTGGTGGATCGCTTCTCCAAGGGCTGCCGCTTCATCCCCCTGAAGGGTCTACCCACGGCCCTTGAAACAGCCGAGGCCTTGTTCCACCATGTTTTCCGTACCTTCGGCCTTCCGAAGGAGATCGTCTCGGACAGAGGGCCTCAATTCACTTCCCGGGTCTGGGGGGCTTTCTTTCAGCTCCTGGGGTATCGGTCAACCTCTCCTCTGGCTACCATCCCCAGTCCAACGGTCAAGCGGAGCGGAAGATCCAGGAGCTGAGCCAGTATCTGAGGGTCTACTGCAGCCAGGACCAGGGGAATTGATGTCGTTTCCTACCATGGGCTGAATATGCACAGAACTCACTCCGTCAAGACACCACGGGCCTCACCCCCTTCCAGTATACGCTGGGTTTCCAACCGCCCTTATTCCCCTGGTCCGACGAGCCCAGCAACGTGCCCGCAGTAGACGCCTGGTTCCGGGAGAGCAACCGGGTCTGGGAGTCAGCTCACACCCAACTACGTCGGGCGGTTCAAAACACTCGTAGACACGCCGATGCTCGTCGTCTGGAGTCGTCGCGGTTCCGTCCCGGGGACCGGGTCTGGCTGTCAACGAGGGACCTGCGGCTGAAACTCCCGTGCCGTAAGTTGAGCCCCCGGTTCATCGGGCCGTGTCCTACCGGTTGGAGTTGCCGCCAAGGTATCGTATCCACCCGACCTTTCACGTGTCCCAGTTGAAGCCTTATGTCTCGTCTGTCTCTCGCCCTCCAGGTGACCCCGCGGCGCCTGTCCAGCCGAAAGTTGTGGATCAGCCAGGGGTCTACGCGGTCCGGAAGGTGTTGGATTCCCGGCGGCGCGGGGGTCGCCTCGAGTACCTGGTGGACTGGGAGGGATATGGTCCAGAGGAGCGGTCTTGGGTGGCCAGACAGGATGTGCTGGACCCGACACTGCTGGAAGAGTTCCATGCCGCTCACCCACGTCGCCCGGCGCCCAGGGCTAAGGGCCAGCCTCGTCACAGAGTCGGGGCGTCCAGTGACGCCCCTGGGGGAGGGGGTGGTGTCAGGGAGCACCCTTCGTCTTTACCCGCACCAACCCTGCCCGCACGGGGCTGCTCGCCTGATTATTAACACGGTGCACCTGATCTCCATTAACCACGCACATATAAGCAGCCTATGTTCACTTCCACTTTGTCCGTTATTGTTTTTCCACGAGTCACGCTGTCTGCACTGCTATCCCTCTGCTGCTGCCAGTGTCGCGCTTCCCAGGCGCGGTCCAGTGGATTACTTTACACAGACTGCCATTTGCGTTCACAGGACTACACCGCTACGCTGTATGTGTGTTTTCTCCTGCTTTGTTCATTAAAAACTTGTATTGCATCTACTTCGGCTTCCGCCTCATTCTCCGCATCACAGTGTCACCCAGATGAGGATGGGTTCAGTTTAAGTCTGGTTCTTTTCAAGTTGTCCTCATGTCATGTACAAACGTTTTTCCCTAATGTCCCAATACTTTTGGCCATTTAATGTGTGTGTGTGTGTGTGTGTGTGTGTGTGTGTGTGTGTATATATATATATATATATATAGTATATATAATTCTGACTTGGACACAATTGTCTCTTTTACTTTTGTTTTATTACGTCTAAACTTTCTCCTGCACTGAAAGCTCCTGTCGCCAAGTCAAATTCCATGTGTGTGTAAACATACATGGTAATAAAGCTATTTCTGATTCTGATATACTGAGCTTACTGGAGCATTGCAGTGGCTTGCACGCGTTTGACCGCTCATGCATGGTGACCTGTGTGTTAGAACAGAAGAAATCTCAGACTGGCCGCCCTGTACATCAATGAATTGGTAAGCAAATTCCATAGGAAGGATAGATAATAGACCAAAATTTTCTTTCAGCTTCTCCCATTAGGAGTCGCCACAGCGGATCATCCGTATTTGTGATCCGCATGTTTGATTTCGCGAACATCTAAAAAAAAATAAAAAATAGCGCACGATCTACACATACTACCTTTGCATTCTACCAGCCGATTGTGATAAACATACTGGGCACCCCTGAACTCTTTTCTGGACTGTTTATATTGTCTCATTAAAAAATGTACTGCAATGTTATTATGTAACCATGGTTCCCTGAGGGAATGAGACACTGCTTCAACAACACCTTGGGAACTCATTGTCCATTGCATTGCTCTGAATCAAGTGTGTAATCAGTCCAATGGAAAGTGCGGCATCACTGGCACAACCAGGAAGCTATAAAAACCACATAGAGTAAAACTTCTGAAAGGAAAGTAGGCGCTGCAGGAATGCCGGCAGTGTGGCCTGGAGATGCAGCGTCTCATTCCCTCAGGGAACCATTGTTACATATGTAACCTAGAGACATTTACTTTCAGGAACTCGAGCTGCATCAACAACACTTTGGGAACAAGTGTCCAATACCGCCAGACTGACCAGTCCCTGCCTAGTGTGTTAGAGCACAGTTAGGTAAAAAAACAAAGAGTGGCCAGGTTGGCTCTGAGGCCGAGGTTATAAAACCTGACAAAGGTCAGCGGGGTGGACCATCCTGCAGCATTGCAGATGTCTTGGAGGGACATTCTAGAGGACCAAGCCTTAGAGACTGCCACACTCTGGGCGGAGTGCGCTCTGACCCCGAAGAAGCGGGGGGACCAGAGGAATAATAGGAGGATAAAATAACATTCACAATCCGTCTGCTGAGCGTCTGCTTGCTCGCAGGAAGACCTCTCCTCGGAGGGCCATAGCAGAGAAACAGTTGCTCCAACTTTCTCCACAGACTTGTTCTGTGGACAAATATGTCCAGTGCTGGCACCGGACACAGTTGGTTTAGCTTTTTCTGGTCTGGAGCCTGGAAAGGAGGAGGACAAAATGCCTGGAGCAATACAGGTCGTGGGACGACTGAGGGCACCTTGGGAACATACCCTGTTTTAGGGTACTGAAAGGCACTCGCCATGCCTGGAGTGAACTCGGCCCTTGCCTTGAAAGGACCCCACTGGTGGTTTATATAAGAGACCACAGAGGATGTTGTCCGAACGGACCAACACATGGTGGCCTCTTAGGTCTGGAAGGAAGTGCTTCAAAGCTAGAAGCACAGCCAGCCTCTTTAGGCAATTTATGTATCACAGCAGATGGAGCCCTTCCCAGATACCTTGGGTGAAGCGAACACTCAAGACCGCTCCTTAAGCCGTGAAGGAGGCATCCTTAGCGTTACGTGACGACAAGGAACTCCGAACACGAGGCCCTGAGATAGAAACCTAGGATCTCTCCAAACATCTACGCACGCAGGGCTCACCACATGACCTTGATCTTACGAAGAGGATTGCCCCTCCAAGAGAACCCTCGGGCCCTAAACCACTGA
Organism: Silurus meridionalis; assembly: GCF_014805685.1. Classification (NCBI taxonomy): domain Eukaryota; kingdom Metazoa; phylum Chordata; class Actinopteri; order Siluriformes; family Siluridae; genus Silurus; species Silurus meridionalis. The sequence goes on along the minus strand of NC_060896.1, from coordinate 20,143,855 downwards.
ATGGTCTCATGTGCAGAAGCCCACAATACAATGGAGCTCTTGGACCTCTTGGCCGTCCGAGATTCCACCCACTTTTAGCTCTCACAGCAGGTCAGCCTGATAGGCCTGCAACACTGCCATGGTGTGCAAGCATGCATAGGCTTGACCTGCTGAGCCTTGCCCCCCAGCGCCGATGTATTTCAAAGGGGCTTGGTGGGCAGCGACTGGGTTTTCAGGGACAATGAAAGACCCAGGGAGAGATAGCTGGCCAATATAACTTTGAGAAATTTTTGTGTGAGTTGTATTTTTAAAAAGCATGTGAACATCATTTATGCTAGATAGTGAAGTACATTAACGAAAAACTACTGGTAAAAAAAAAAGGCTTTGATAACGGGCAAAAAAAAAAAAAAAAAAAGGTTTTACAAAAGTGCTGAATTTCTACAGAATGATTGATACTTTTCATAGACTTTAACACTAACGTTTGAGTAAATGAGTGCCATGGGTATAAGTATGAAACAATACAGTGTGTTAGCTTTATCAAGTTCTGTTTTGCTGCAGGGCTTTGGGGTAGAGTAATCTTCCTTAAGTCTCCTGATTGACGACAGTTATAACCACACTTGTACAGAATGAACACTTTCAAGCTTGCTTTTTAAAGATGAATGAGAATCGGACCGATAATGGCACCATTGGGTTAGTGCAAATCATCAAGCAGATGATATGGCAAGAGTTTCTTAGGCTGAAAAAAAAAACCTATCTGTATTGTATTATTGTTTTATTGTTCTCAAGTGGACATAAGGCCTCTATTAAATGTTCCTCTATCATTTTTGCCAAAAATAGCAAAAAGCTTAAGGAATAAAGTCTGAACAAATAAAGAAAATACAGATACGTATCAAATTCTACCAGGTTACAATCTGTTTTGATTTTAAACTTGTGCACACACACACACACACACAATAACATGAAGATGAGTACAGGAAGCTTTTAAAGTGATCCCTTGGTGAATGTATCCTAAGTTTCATAATATTGTCTCAAGTCTCCAGTGAACATAATTTGTCCCTCTTGACTACAATGAATGTCTTTCATTTTCTACATTACTTATTAAACAGCTCCACTCCATACAGAACTATACCACCAATGAAAAGGCCACAGTTATGGCATAGTTGTAGCCTGAATTTATTATATAATCCATTATACTTACTGACTAAGACCATAAAGATGTTACTCTTTCAATTGTTACACCAATCTCATTATCTATAACATAAATAAACTGATAAAGAAAATGCATAAAGAAATACCTTGGACTGATTATTGTCATAGAAATAAATATAATTCCACAGAGACATTTGGACTGTTTGGCACCAGTACTGACCTGACATAAAAGTCTCAGAGTTTGTGGAGTGTGTATGCATCTCCGGAGCTGTGTGTTCCACAGCAGGAGTCAGTGGAACAGACCTGGATTCTAGGCCCAGTGTGAAAAAGCCATCCAGTCCTTGGTAGTTTGTGGACACACTGTTGTGTGTCTGTGCTAATGAGCTTACAGCCTGTAATACAGAGAAACATAATTCATGTCATTGCCATTATAGTCAGTATCACCATTTTTATTTTTACTGCCAGATATTTCCTTATACCTAAAAGCATCTCTAGAAACAGAGATCAGAAAACTCATGTACTTGCACAGTGATGAGTTTAATGGTCCATAAAAAAAAAGATATGAATAAAAGATGGATAAAAATAAAGATGAATAAAAACTGATAAGCTGTGTGTAAAGTTGTTTTATAATTATTAAGCACCACACCAAGCCGGTTTTAGCAATGGATGCCATTAAGCAAACTATTTAACTAGTGGAAATGCAACATGGTGGGGGTTGGTTTTCTTCACTTTCCTGTCAGTCACAGCTAAACTTCAAAATCCTCTACAACTGTATGTGTGCAGAAGAGGGAAGACCGCTTTCCTCAGACTGTTAATGTTGCCCTTTAATGCAGCATTATTAGCAGTTTATGTGGTTGGGAAGTTTATGTGGTAAATTGGAACTGGCAAGTGAGCAAACTGAAGATAAAAATATTCTGCACATTAATTTATTGAATGTTAGGAACCCACATGAGCTGGATGTATTAAATGAATTTGACCAAATAAAGGACTTTACTAATGCAAGTTATATAATGCAAGTTTACTATGCGAATTGTGGATTCTACTGAAGTATAGAGTCAGATATTGGGCTATTTTACTCCCAGTAGGATGAGATTAAATCGCAATCTGAGTAACCCCTAATGTTTGGCACGGCCCTATGTACTATAGTTGCGATGACCACAGGTTAAAAAGCATTAGGTGACGTTTTACTTAAATAAACCTGCATTGTTGTTGTTGAAAAAAGGAGAAATGTCCTCTTTATAGATGCCACGTCAATTTGATGCCAAATGAGTTTAGATAAGATAAAAAATCTAAAGGCAGACAAAAGAGCGTGAAAAAAATGGGCTTGTTACTAGATAGTTTACGTTTTGTTTTTGAGAACATGCCAAAAAAGTTTTTTTAACCACAGAAGGAATTAAATTATATTTACAGAACTAAATTTGTCAAAAATCAGTAAAATCAAACGTAAACTAATTCTGATATATTTTCACTCAAGGAGACAAACAAAAACGATTAAATCAACAAAGTAGTTAAAGAGCAATATAACTCAATGAATATCCAGCTGGATACACCTCCAATTTATCTTTGTAAGTCCTTCACACAATTTTTGGCTACTTTAAAGAAGAGTGAAAATACTCCTGATTAGACACGTGAGAGAACTAAAAAACAAAGACCACAAGACACCTGAACAACTATACAAAATCTGCAATACTAGTGGCACAAAGCTAAATCCAATGGAGTCGATTATACACAAAAGTCAGAATCTTTAAAAAAGCTTATCAATAAAGAATACATTTACAAGAACATTTATTCTTTCAGCTCTACATCACTTCTAACATTAACTATTTTTACTATTTTTCTTCTGCCATCTCAATCCAGTTTCCTGTCTGCACAATCTCCATTTCTATCAATATAGCAGAACTAGAGCAAAATGCAGTGACACATTTGCCTTGCTCACCAAGGAGGGTTTTGTAAAGATGCCTGACTGCTCTTTAGTCGTGAAACTCTGAGAGGGGAAAAGAACATCTGAGTTGGGAAACAGAGAGGGAGGGTAAGAAAATGTATTTCTTTCCTCCTCTTCCTTCATGTCCTGCATTCTTCTCATTTCGTCACCAGAAGAGTCTCCATCAGTAAGCATTATGCCAAAACTGTCACTTGACATATCTGAACCTGCACAAACAGCAACAGAAAATGTTTAGAATTATTATAATTATGCTACTGAAACACATATACTGCTGTAATTAAAATTATTTTCTAGATGGTGGTCCTGATCACTTGGTCACTTCTTTAAAAAAAGCAACATTTACTCCCAGAAAAGTACTCCATTAACTAATACATGTTTGGTATCTGCCCTTTACTGGCACAAATGCTCAGTAAAGAAAATAGCATAATTTCTAAATCATCCCACACTCAGATCAAAAGAAATTCCTCGACATAGTTTGCGGTAAGAGTATGGAGATATGTAAAGCCACCCTTATTAAGCCACATTAGACTTGTAGATCTAGCGGAAAAACAAACAAGCCCATATCTAAAGAAGCAAACTTGTGTTGGCTGACCTACATTGGCTATTCAGGATTGGACACATAAAAGTAAACACTACTACTCTGGTAATTAATGCATTGCCATTAGCTTGTTTTATTCAACTCTACAATGTTGGAACTGAAGCCAAAGCGATCAAGTATATGAGGTACAGATAATGCAAAAGAAAATCAGGAAAACAAATTAACCAATGCTATGAAGTGCAATGCAAAATAGGGATGCAATAAACATATGTATTAGCTGATTACTGTCCAGTTCTGTTTCTGCTAATGCTTAATTTTATTTCTCCTGAGTCCTTAAAAATCCATGGCAGAGTAGATTTGACTTTTTTTTTTAATTGCCCCATTTAATTTTCTTGCCTCCAAAATGATTTTATTTCAGTCATGCCAATAAAGCACAAGGTGACCAAAAAACATCATGTAATCATATCTAATGTGTACTTTAATTAAAAAAAACATCTACAGAGTGGTAGCTTAAAAAAATTATAATAATTTTTTTTTTCATCTGATTCATATCTGATCATATTCTTTTTAGTTCATTTGTGACAAGAAAAACTGCTATTTGTTTGTTAAAAACGGAAAGTAAAATTGGCATACATGTGTAAGTATAGTAATGAGACACTTTGAAAAATGGTGTTACTGATTACAACATTCATTCCCAACTGTCATTTTCCAACAGCATGTCCAATTATGTTTTATTTCATACTTTATTTTTATTCACACTGTTCCTAATGTATGTTCATTTTTATTTTCACAACATATAACCTGTAAACCCAACAGCCTATAACTGAGTATATTATGGTATAAGCATTATGAAAGGATACCTACAGCATTTCTTGAATGAAACAAAATTTTGAAAAATGTAAATGTTTATAAATAAAAAATTTATGAGCCTGTCAGTGTTTTTTAATCGCAATACATATAGTTTAATCTTGTTGCCTGCCAAACAAACAGGGCTTGAACAGGGTCTGTATGATGGTTATTTTGGGATGTGGTCATCATCAAAAATAAAACAAAAAAAAAAAACATTTGACTGCCTTGCAAATAATGTTATACTGATTAAGTGGAAAATGGATCATAATTATAAGCTATATACAGTATCTTAAATAAAAGAGAAGAAATAAAAGCTTCCAGGTGTTGAGGATTCTCTCTCTCTCTCTCTCTCTGTTTCTCTCTGTCTCCTCGATTCCTTAATAACATTTACAATACACAGCTTGGTGCCTGCATGGTTCTGCTAGTCAGCAAGTAAAGCCTAAAGTTCCTGCTGTGTGGGAACAATGCAGTGTACGTGTGATTCTTAGTCAGAGCATGTGTGAGTATGTGTGTGTTTCTTTGCATGTCTCAAGTCAGCAGAGTCCCTGCTGTGCTGTGTGCATATCCGCATTTCAATTCCGATTGTGTGGAGCCCCAGGTGATGGCGGTGATTAGGTTCCTGCCTTGTAATCCTGTAGTTTCCCTCAGTGTGTAATTGCCTAGCTTAATGCTATGGTGCACTGGGTATTTATTTAATGCTCTAATCGATATCTAAAGAAAGGCCTTTATTGCTCTGTCTAAATTAACTTTGACAAGAAAGCAGGATAAGTGCATAGTGTCTGTGGAATCCCGGACACTAATCATAAATGAGGTACACACACATATGGATTGTTCAAAATAAATAGAACTCTGGATAGATTAAATTAAACTTAAATTATTTATCATTAATAAAACTTCAAAAACAGGTGCCTTTTACGGAGTGCATTCAAATCACGTAATGCACACCTGGCAACGGATTATCCATCTTATACTAAGTGATGCTTATTTGCCAGCACTGACAATTAATAGTTGTCATTGATGTTTAAATGGATATAAATAGCAAGGGGTCTAGAATTCTACCAAATATAAATCATACAAAAATATAAATTAGTGTGATAAAATTTTATTCATATTAATGTTTTAATAATTCATTATTAGAGAGAGGGCAAGAGAAAAGGGTGCAAGTGAGAAGATTGGAAGGAGAGAGAGAGAGAGAGAGAGAGAGAGAGAGAGAGAGCACATGTGAATTACATGACATCTGTGCTGCTGCTCTAATGATAAAGCTGTTGGTGTTAATTTTGTGTCATTTTTCAATGATATAATATCGCATGATTTGATATGATGATGCATGATATATGCATGATTAAACTTCATGTCATGTTCATGTCTATTAAATACATGGAATAAAGAGCATAGAAAAACTACAGGTTCCCATTACTTCTCTTTCTTTAAACTGAGCCAGTTGCTCAAACAGACAAGCCTGTTTACATTTTCAGATGACAGGGCAGCTCGTAAAAATACTCTTGAAAATGTTCGAAAGAAATTATAATGTTTTAAATTCCATAAATCATCAGGACACCAAACAGAACATGCTATGTTTCCACATGAATGGTTTAATTGACAGATGCGTGCATAATAGTGAATTTTGGTGCTTGTTTTGAGACTTGCTGCATCAGTTAAAACAAATATTTAGTAAAAGTTGTTTAGTAAGTTGTATAAAGAAAGGAGGTCATAAATAAAGGTGTGATGTGTTGAAGTTTCTTTGCTATGGGAATGTTTCCACTTAACCACACTCTGAATCACGTGTGTAATCTATCCAATGGAACCGCGTGACGTCACAGAGACGATGCTAGCTTCTCTTTCTTCAGGAAGCGCTTTGTTTTCTATGTTGTGTCTGTTCTATGAAAAGTAAAAAAATGAAAGGTCTGTTCTATGAAAGGTGTGGTAAAAATTTTAAGAATAGATAGCAAGCAATCCTTCTGGCTTCCGGGGCGCCCTCCTACATCAACCACCAGGGGGGTCTGCGCTCTTGCCTCCTTAACAAGCTCTCACAACAGATCCTCCTGTGGACCCAAGGGAAGCTGCTCTCACTAAAAGCCCTATATAGCCCGTGGTGGTTTAATCAAGGAGCAGATGTCCTTTCAAGGCAAGGGCTTAGGCCCAGGAAATGAAGGCTCCACCTGGAAGTGGTGCGGCAAATATGAAGAACATTTTACAGAGCACAAGTGGATTTGTTTCCAATTCAATAGATGTTGCACTGTCCCCTCTGGTTCGTATTCAACCAGAAAGAACAATATGGTTTTATCCACACCCACAACAGAATATTTACCACCAATCTAAATACAAATACATATAGTGTCATTGCATCACACCATTAATTTATATAGTCTGTTGTACATACTTTCCTAACTTGCCATTTTTAGCTGCATTTTTAAACAATTTAATCCAAACTGAGCAATAGTAGAGAATACTGCTAAGGTGTCAACATAACAGGAGGTTAAATATACTTACTTGATGAGTTTAGGTGAAGAGGGGGCGAGCTTCGCAGGACTTCTGACTTTGCCAAAAATGATGATGATCCTAACGGTAAAAAATATGGTTCCTCGTCGTCTGAGGATGACTGCCCTGCAGATAAAGGTGATTTCTGAAATTCGGAAGGTGGCTGGGACTGTGATGGAGTGTTACCACTTTCGGTCTGAGAGAAAGATTTAGTAGACAGTGGGGTCAGAGCTTTAGCTTTAATATGATAGAGTTCTGTAGGTGTTGGACTCAATTTTGTCCTGGAGGAAATGGAAAATGCTGGTGAGAGGCATTCAATTGATGTCAAGGGCAATGGACTGTGGGATTGAGGGGAAAAAGTGGAATCTATGCTCTGTGTAGACGTGGCTTTTAGTGGTGATCTTGGAGTTTGGGGTTTATGAAAGTCAACATGTCTTGGTGAATGTAATGATTGAGTAAGCATTTTTTCATCCTCTTCTACTTGGACAGGCTTTGACAATGATGAGGTGGGAACTTCAGCATATACAGTGGCACACTGGTCTTCTGGAGATATTGTGCTCAGTTTCGGCATTACAGAAGTAGAAAACGCTTCCGATGAGGAAAGCAATGGACTGTGGGATTGCATAGAAAGCGAGGATTCCCAATCCACTACTGCCTTGGATTGTGGTGCAGATGGCCTTTTTGGGATCTGTGATTTGGGAAAATCATTGTGTCTTGGTGATGTTGCTTTTTGAAGTTCTCCTTGTTGATGTGCTGTTATTAAGACAGGTAATGGGCTGTATATGCTAGCAGAGATATTCGCTTTTTCAGATTTGTTAGAAGTGAATGATGAAAGTTTATCAGAGGGTGGTGATTGAATTAACTGCCCTAGTGTTGTGTTATTAGCAGATTCAAAAAAGCTGGGTGAGGAATTATGTGGCTTTGTTTGACACTTCACCTCCTCTACCGAATGAGAAGGCAATGTGGGGTTTGGAGTGTTGGATCTTGTTTGATTTGATTGTTTTGGATTGGAGGGTACATCGAACTCCAGTGACTGACTCTGAATTGACATGTTAATTAATGGACTATTATGGGATTGAGAAGAAATTGAAGTAAAAGAACAGGAATCCCAAACCTCTGTTTTATATTTGAGTGTTGACTTGGTTTTTGGTGGATATTTTGATATCTGTGGTTTAAGATATTTTGGTGGTTGTACTCCTTGAAGTTCATGTTCCTTGTTTTGTTCTTCGCTTAGCAATTCTGAGCCTGTTAATGTGGGTGAGAACAAGATCTGTTCAGATGGCGGAGATTGTGAGAGTAATTCTAATGACCCACTCAGAATTGTTTCATTAGCAAGTGTTTGAGATTTATGTAAGAAATCCAGTGGCTTTGTTGGATGCAGTTGAACTTCATCTCCACTTTGTTTTACTCTGAGAAAAATAATACAAACAAATCCATACCAGAACACACACACACACACACACACACACACACACACACATATATATCAGTTTTTAATTGTATTCTATGTATATATAAGAATATATAATATTTTTGAAGAACTGTACATTTTTCATTCATACCCCAATTATTAATTTTCAAAACAATCTGCATGCAGTTCTTTTGTATTACCCTACCTGATCTGTATACCAAATTACTGCCCAATATGCACCCACTGAATCATTAACCAAATCTTGGCATCAAACATATCATTATCTGCTCTGGGTCCCAGTGTCATAATCTGCCCCCACTCCCCCATTGCCTTTACCTATTATGCATCCATTATCTTATTGCTCTTTTACCATGTTAGTAGCTACCCAATATGCACTACCCATGTCCTTACCCAATCTGACACTATTTTGTGCTAAATATTTTATCATTTAGTAAAATGAATATACATTGTTTACAGTATTTTAAAGCAAAATTTGGAAACATACATTTAAATGCAGAAGCAAAAGAGAAGTAAAATAATTTGTAAATAAATTCAATTAATAAAGCAAAGTAATACAACAAAATTTCAGTCTAAAAGTAATTTAATCTAGAGTAATCTGTACTACTTTTTAGTCCAGTGTGTTGTGGTTTTTATTTTGTTTTTTTGCAATTGCATATACAAAAAAAACCTACACTAAAATATAACTCAAGACACAAGATGAGACATTGAGAATGAGAACTTGAGAAGTTGTTTTCTGTTGTTAAAAATGTCTTATCTATATGTACTGTGACTTACTTTTTATCATCTCCCTGCTTGACTCCAAAGGAAGCATCCACCAGAGGGTCTCCTGCTGTCTGGAGCAAATTAAAACCACAAACCGACTGATGAGAAAAATCTGAACTTCAGAGAGGAGATTAAAATGTAAATGCATAGCTCATAGCCATACACTAGTTTGATAGCAGATATCTCAATGCCTACAGGTGATATGGGTAGCAGCCTCAGAGAGCATAGAATTACCTCATCTATCTCAGTGATACTCAGGTACGATTTGAAAATGTTATTCGTTTTTCCTGCTTCTGCTGAGCTGGAAACAGCGAAAAGAGAGGCACAGTAGTGGTGCAGATCCATCTCCTCCGCTGCACCAGATTTGAAAGAGAGACAAAGATTATGTGACAGGTGGCATACGCAGGATATTTTATCAAAGTACAAAATGTAATCAGTGTAAAAAAAAAAAAAGTAAGAACATGTTTCAGACAATACGTTTGAGACAGGAAGGATTTAATAATGTGGAAAAACTTTAGGCATCTATATTTACAGTGCCGTTTATAAGTATTCATCCCCTTGAACTTTTCACTTTTTTTTGTCGTTTACAACCTCAAATTGGTATTGACTTAATTTCATTCTTTTATTTCATTCACGTAACATTTCTAAAATTAGAATTTGGACAATACATTTTATTTATGAGATGTTATTTAAATAAAAAGCAGAGAGTTATTCATTGCAGAAGTATTTACTCTGAGTCAATACGTCAGGATTACACATCGAACCATAGATCTACATTACCCATTACTCTCATAACCGCCACTCCTGCGTGGCATGTGACGCCACAACCGTCACATGCCACTGATCACTCATATCTGATTAGCACATGTATTTAGCACAGAAAATGTCGCTGTACACTTCACATGTCTCATGCCTGTCCCAGCATAGTTGTTTTGGATTCATGTTAATCTTGTTCATGTTCTGGGTTATGTTTTATGGTAAAGTCAAGGGTTTTTTTGTTTGTTTATACACAGTTGTATGCAAAAGTTTAGGAAACCCTGACAATGTCCATGATTTCTATTTATAAATATTTGAGTGTTTGGATCAGCAATTTCATTTTGCATCCCATCATGAGAAAAGGTACTTGAGGTGGCCAATTGCAAGTTGTTGTTCTCTTTGACAACTCTCAAATGACCTGAAAAAAAGATTGTTCAACATTATGGTTTAGGGGAAGGTTTAAACCATAATGTTGAACAATTTTTGTTTTCAGGTCATTTGAGAGTTGTTTTGACACCCCCATGTTGCCACTCTTCAGAGGAGAGTCAAAGAGAACAACAACTTGCAATTGGCCACCTCAAATACCTTTTCTCATGATGGGATGCATCTGTCTATAAAGTTCAAGGCTTAATGAGCTCACCGAACCAATTGTGTGTTCCAATTAATCAGTGCTAAGTAGTTACAGGTATTCAAATCAACAAAATGACAAGGGTGCCCAAATTTATGCACCTGTCTAATTTTGTTTTGATGCATATTGCGCTTTTTCTGTTAATCCAATAAATCTCATTTTACTACTGAAATATTACTTTGTCCTTCAGTTATTTAATAGATCAAAATTAAATTGCTGATCCAAACACCCACATTTTTATAAATGAAAATCATGGACATTGTCAGGGGTTCCTAAACTTTTGCATAAAACTGTACTTGCATTTCAATTGAAATTTCTGTACTTGCATTTTTTTTCTTGCCTTTATTACATTATACAATGTTTATTAGGTAGGTAGGTACAGCTGCAACAATTCTGGGGCTCATTTCTGTAAGCTTTGTTCATCTGGATTCTCAAATTTTTCTCATTCTTTTTGGCAAAATTGCTCTGTCAGATTGGATTTAGCATCCATTGGTAAGCAACAACTCATTCCAAAGATTAAACTGGGCCATTCTAACACATTTGTGGCCTTGGTTTCAAATCACTCCAGAATAGCTTTGGTAGTCTGCTCAGGGACGTTGAACTATTCGAAGGTGAAACAGCATGGTGTTCTAAGGGGGCCAATGGTACTTTTTTTTTGCCATGGCTAAGAAAAATCACATTTGGTCTCATTATACCAGACAAACTTTTTCAATATCTTTTGAATCTGTAACAATGAATTTATATTGCTTTTTTCAAAAATTACCTCTTTTCACCATTCATCCATTAAAACAGTCCAGCAGTGGGGCACATTCCAGGCTGCAGCTGTCCTGTGATCATTTTCCCCCACCTGAAATCATTTCTCCTTCAATTGCTTATATGCCTAGTCTCTGCCTCCACTGGTTGGTTGTGCTGTTTAATGGATTCAATGGTGCTTTGTGGGATGGTAAAAATCTTTGATTTTCTTTTTAATCATAAAATTCTGATAGACACTTTGTCCTAAGCTTGTTTTAACAACTAACCACACTAAACTGGTTGTTGCTGTAGTTAACCAGCACTAATCAGCATAATCTGCTTAAAGCAGAATAAATTAATGCAGGGATAAGCTGCTGTTTTTCTGTGGGAAAAGCTGAGATTGCATTTTTCAAAATTAAGGCAAATATAAAGGATGAAAAAGTAATCATAGATTATTTGCCACCCCACAGCCAGAGGGTAACCTCCCCTGAATTTTATAACTAATAATCCATAAAGCATAAAAGATTGCACAGACACAGAGTAATTGTGACACCTTGCCAAAAAAACCCTAGTTATCATGTGAGTTTTAAACCTCTAACTCCTTGATTGCTTATTGTGTATTACCCTTGATTCCCATTCCTTCTCCCATTCTATTACCCCAGCTTCCCATTCCTTCCCCCCTATTCTTTGAACATTTCTCAAGTTCTGGTAATCCTGTATCTGATCCATGCACAGATTGCCTGTTCTCTTGACAGTGTTTGTATTCTGTATACTGTGGATTGTTATTAAACCTCTTGCCCCTCTGTGTCCCATACATTACAACAAGGCTCAGGGGAAAAAAAAAAGAACAACAAGGCTCAAAGGAAGCAGTGCATATAAAGCACTACAACACAACAAGACTTCGAAGACCACACTGCAATTTCACAAGAACAAAGTAAGTGAGCCAACTAGGCAGGTGGTACAAATGATCAGGCACCATGAACAAAAGAAGAGTAGGAATGTAACAACCAGAGCTATGTCTCAGATCATATACTACTACATGCATAATGGAAAATGTGCAGTATGGACACTAAGATAAATTTAAAAATGAAAATGTATGTATGTGCTTCCTGGTTTAAGTTCACTCTCTGTAGCGGCAGCAGGGTTTGATTTCAGTTGTTAGTCTTACACAAACATCTTAGTACTAGATAGTCACGTACAGTGTGTGAGAGGTACAGAGTGTCCAAGAATGTAGTGCACCGTGTGAGATTTGAGACAGTTCAGAATTCGAAACGTAATCTTTAGAATTTAAAATCTTTTGGAACAAAGTGGTGCTAAACTTTCAGATTGACATAAGATTAAAAAAATCCTGTCATTTCTGAATTTAATTAGACATGTATTTGATGTCAAATAAACACATTTTCGATCAGCTATTAGTGCTTTATAACGGTCAGACTCTGAGTGGAGTTTAACGTATGTAGAATAAAAAGTTATGGTGTTTAAAGTAAGACGCTGTCATTTTTTTCCTTCTTTTCAACTGCAGAATCTCAACATGTACTTGTTCCTCGGCTGTCAGAGGCCTCAGTCAAACCATCAGACACCCTCTCCAATGTAATAAAAGCCCTGTGAGTAGCCTTCAGTGGTGTATGTGTGATGGATGGGCAGCCCCGTCTACAGAATAACCAAAGGCCTGAGCCGTGCGGGGGTGAAAAAATAACTTTATTGAAGTGTGTTTGAAAGTCTAGTTGAGGTTGTCCAGCAGGCATGGAAGGTAATATTTCATTTATTGATTGATTTATTGCCTGTGGCTGACACACATGTAGTCTCCATTGCAATATTTGCGCTTGTGTGTCAAAGGAAACAATGCTGACCTGTAAGTTCCTGAGTGTCTTGGGTCTCTTCAGCTGGCTGTGTTTGAGTTTTTGTAGTCACATCCTGTAGAGATCTTTGGTTGGAAAGCAACTGGTAAGATTCAATCTGTGTTCTGAAAGAAAGAAAAAAAACTAAGTGTTATCACCTTAACCAAATCTTATTTAACAAGGAATAGCATAAAAATGACTGCCGTGGACATGATTTTTCTTTTGCCTCAAAAGTAATTGGAATAAAATAGCAACTATTGACCATGCTTAAAAAAGCTAAAAGAAAATTTGAAGTGAGGAAAAACAGGGGTTCAATTCTGGGGTACCAAACGCAGGGGTTTTTCCAGCAGGACAATGCTCCATGCCACACAGCCGAGTCAATCAAGCTGTGGATGGAGAACTACCAGTTCAAAACCCTGTCATAATCTAGGCCAATCTCCAGACCTGAACCCCATTAAAAATCTCTGGAATGTGATCAAGATTAAAATAGATACCCGAAAACAATCAAACAAAGACGATCTGCTTGAATTTCTGCACCAGGAGTGGAATAAAGTCACCCAGCTCCAATGTAAAGTATAGTTAATTTCAAGGTTCTTTATCACATACATATAATATGAATGTGATGTAATGCAGTGGAATGTTATTTCTTAGTATCCTAACCTGCAGTGCAACAACGAATAAAAATAAAATGTTATAAAATAATAGTAGCTGTACAAGCTGCACAGTGTATATAGAGTGTGCAATGTGCACAAATGCAATGTGTGTGTGTGTGTGTGTGAGGTAGGATTAGACAGAATCTCTCAAGTGTCCTTGTTCAGTAGCCAGATTGCCTGAGGGTAGAAACTCTTCCTGAGTCTGTTTGTGTTGGTCCTCAGGATCCGGTAGTGCTTCTCTAATGGGAGCACTGAGAAGAGACTGCATCCGGAACGGTAAAAGCCTTGGAGTTATTATTAATAGTTTTTTAAGAATGCCATTTTATTTATTATATTAAGTTATAATTACTTTGAATGTTAATAATATCTGGAAAGTTAGTTCATGTATAACATGGGTGAAATATATCCTACAATAGAGCCAGATACAGTATCCCAATTTCCCTTTCATTCTTTTCTGTGGAAATATTTTCACCATAAATAAATGAACAAAATCTAAATGCATTGTGTTTTCTTTTGCCTTGCAGAGGACTGTTCAGAGACTGGATATGTTCAAAGAAGTCATAGCATTCATGAACACTGAAACTATAATCAGTGCGCTTCTATTTGTGTGCCTGCTCAAACTATTGGAGTGGGGAGGAAATGTGTGGTTTAACACTGAGATCCACAACAAAATCAAGGACTAACGGCTTTCAGGTCTGGTAGTATAGCAGAACAGCTACTTACACTTTGTCAAGAACCTTTTAAATAAATAATTAGCATTCCTAACAACAAATCTGCAATAACGGACACTGACACTCAACCTAAAATACTTTTATGCCCACTTTGATGCCACTAATTATGACATTACCAAACAAAACCCCAGCAAGCACATGTACCTATTCCACAGATTATATTTGATGCTATGTGGTTCTGCAAAAAGAAAGCCAATAGAAAAAAGAATGTGATGTTTCATCTAGCATAATGAAAACATGTTCTGTATAGTTGAAGAGAATATATTCATACACAATTCCCATTTTACTCCAACAAGAGACCACTCCACACTGTGTTAAACAATCTGCTATACACCAACTACACACACAGCAGTAGCCATGTGCTAGAAGCTAGTAACATATCAATATGATAATTCCACATTTCCTTGAAGGCCAGCAGGCTGCCTCATACACAAACAGGTCTGTAGACAAGACACCAGATATAGGTCCTTACTCTTCTCTCCAGCACCAGCAGAAATTTAATTCCTATGTACTAGGTAACCTCAATACGCCAGTGAGGAATCTAGTTGACCTTGTCCTACTATCTGACAATTGCATCTGTATCTTTGACATTTCATCTAATAGAACTCATATGGCGAGTGTGTGTGTTGTTAAATTTCTCTTCATATAACAATCAGCACTGACACTTGTCAGGCTGCCAAACTGTTCTCACAATACATACCTGATTATTTCTCAATGACAATGACAATAACCTAATAATTAAATTTTAAATGATTTCACTGCTACCTAATGGTGCACAATGGACATGTGCCCATCCTATGAGCACTGCCATCATCAAAGAAACAAACCTTTATTTGAAAGTCATTCAAGAAAGACTAGCATGAGGAAATGACTCATTATTAATGTTTGCCATGGGCTGAACCATATAAAGGAATCTTTTGGAAATGCCACACAAAAAGAAAGAAATGTCCTGCAGAAAAATCATAGGCACTAGTAACTTTCCCCCCACCAATATTGAGGAAGGCACAATTCATCATCAGCAACCCAAATTAACAATTTCTCCATATATTAAAATGGAGGGACACCAATACACCCTCAGGAGTCATCAATATTAAAAGGTTAATCATCCAGAGAAGCCACTAGTGGTCAAAGCAATACAAACAAGAATATCATATTTCATGCAAAATCTGTAAGTAAAAAAAAGTTTAAAGTTTAAACACTTTAGTGTAAGGTCAAAGTGCCTAATTTCTATTTATCTCAGCTTGAGTTTACATGTGCTATTATCGACATGGCATCCCATAATATTTGAGCAATCTTAAAGCATGAAGAAAGCATTATTTTATAGTGTGTACCAGTGTAAAAAATACAATGTAACCCAATGCTAAAACTGTTAACACTTTGCCAGGTGAAACTATTTATTCACATATAATGGAAATCTTATCTGTTGAAGTTAAATGTGGTATATTGAAACAAAGTAAATATACAGTATTAGGGAACAAACAAAGTAAAGACTGGGATGCAGTGACCTAACAAACGCTCAGACTCTCAAACCTGTTTTATTTTCATGTTTGGTTTGTTGATGGGTTTATGAGTTAAATAAGATTTGTAATGGCCTGAAATTGAAAATTATCAGGAACTGAAAATGTTCACAAACAAAGCAAATCTGAAAAGTCTTATGTGTTTCTATTATAATTAAGTAAATGAAAGCTGTAGTGGTTGAGTAGAGGCCAAAATCCAAATTTGATTCACTACTCCAAATCTTCTTTGCAATATATATATATATATATATATATATATATATATATATATATATATATATATATATATATATATATATATATATACGATATTTTCAAATTACAATGGGGTCATTGAAACACTTTTTTCAATGACCCCATTGTAATTTGAAAATATCGTAAGTCAAGACATGGCCTAGCCTACCCACTAGTCATATGGAACAGTGATGGGGTAGTATACTGTAATTTGTTAATAATATTACAAATTACAGTACATAATTTATCAAAATAAAGCATTTTACTGTACTGTAATACACTTTACATTATATATGCGGCAGCAGGCACATGGATGAGCGCCAGTTCATGAGTCGAGAGAAGAGCCAGACAAAATGATTGGTAAGAAGTAGCTGATGAGCCTAATCAGTGCGCTGTGTTTCAGTGTCAAGCGATTCCGATAAACAGTGGAGCAACAAGAGCTCAAATTGTGCTTTGAAACACCAAAAACAATTTTTTTTACAATTTCGTTATTTTACTATAACAACTCAGAGCCCATCTGTGTGTATATATATATATATATATATATATATATATATATATATATATATATATATATATATATATATATATAGTACAGACCAAAAGTTTGGATACATCTTCTCATTCAAAGAGTTTTCTTTATTTTCATGACTATGAAAATTGTAAAGTCACACTGAAGGCATCAAAACTATGAATTAACAAATGTGGAATTATATACATAACAAAAAAGTGTGGAACAACTGAAAATATGTCATATTGTAGGTTCTTCAAAGTAGCCACCTTTTGCTTAAATTACTGCTTTGCACACTCTTGGCATTCTCTTGATGCCTACTTTGAAGAACCTACAATATGACATATTTTCAGTTCACTTTTTTGTTATGTATATAATTCCACATGTGTTAATTCATAGTTTTGATGCCTTCAGTGTGACTCTACAATTTTCATAGTCATGAAAATAAAGAAAACTCTTTGAATGAGAAGGTGTGTCCAAACTTTTGGTCTGTACTGTATATATAATATATATAAACTTTTGGTCTGTACTGTATATATAATATATATACAGTACAGACCAAAAGTTTGGACACACAAGGTGTCTATAAACCCTTATGAAATTGCAAGTTTTTAAAATACAAAGATGGAAATAACAACATAAATGTCAGACATAATGGGGGCTCTAACTGCCCTCCAAGTTAACCAGTCACATTGAAAATTAGGCCTGTCAGTAAATGGTATACACCTGCCATCAATTAAGTGATGTCATTCAGTCATCCAGAAACGTGAGAAAATGTGTTATGGTTTGACGAGACAAAATTTACATTTATAAAGGATACTTTAAAAATAAAAATAAAAAAGATGTGGCTTCAGAAAAAAATAATAAATAACAATTAATAATATTTAAGTCCTGGAATGTCCCAGCCAGAGTACAAACCACAATTCTATTGAAAATGTATAGAATGACCTTAAAAGAGCAGTACACAGGAGATCTCTGCAATTTAAAGAAAAAATAGTGGGATAAACTTCCAAATTCTTGATGTGTAAAACAAAAGCGACTTATTTAAAAAGACTTAATGTCATAATAAATGCAAAAGATACTTCCACAAAGTATTAATTGGGAGGGGTGTGCAGACTTATGTAATCAAGCTGTTTTTGTTTTGTTTTTTTTCATTTAAAATGTTCACAATAATTAAATGCTTCTTTTCTTTAACTGGATTTCTGTTTATTGGAAAATAACATTAAAGATTTACCAAATCTGGCATTTATGTTTTATTTATTTCTGTCTTTATATGTAAAAAATCTTAAATTATATAAGAGTGTGTAGACTTTTTATATCTATTGTACATACATACATACACACACACACACATACACACATACACACACACACACACATAAAACAGCATAGAAAATCTGATTGGATCAGCCAAATGTCTCCAAAACTGTCAGCTTTTTCAATGTTTGTGGACACATAAAAACACACACACACACACACACACACACACACACACACACACACACAGTGAGAACACAGGGTGTTATTTTGCTACAGACTATAATATCGAAATAAAAGCTATTTAATGGGTTTACAGCTGAGACCCTTTGAATAGCTGACCTGAAAACCATGGCAACAATAAAACCCTTATGCAACACTGACATGGCTCAAAGAAATCAGCAGATTTTCAGCCTGGCTTTGGTGTCTGGTTAGATTGTTTTGAAGCACACAGACAGTATTGGACCTAGTGCATTTTCCATTCGGTACTGCCGATGGTGTTTGATCTTCTCCAACAAGCAACTAACCCAAAATGTTATGTTGGTGTGCTTTTCTGTGTGTGATCTATAGAATGTTGGCCCCTATTCATTCATTTCTAATGGGCAGTATTGCTGTGTTAATTGTTAAATGCTGCTGTTTAAAGAACATTTTCAGCTAACAGAGAATCTGTTCTGAAAATGTAATGTAATGTCACTTTGTTTTAAAAGCAATAGAAATTAAGGGACCAAAATAAAGATAACAACTATATTATGTGAATGTTCAGTATACTGTATTATAACTTTGGGCTGAACATAATTTTGCTTAGTTTCTGATTCTGGAAAATTCATCTGTCATCTGTGACAGATGCTTAGTAACAAAAACTAGTGCCTCAGACAAAGCATCTCATCCTTCAAGCCTTACACTAACGATTTATTTGTAAATCGTTTAAGCATTTACACAAGAAATTTTTTATTTATGAAAATGTATGAAAAAAAGATGTGTTTAACTGTGTGTAAATTTACACAGAAGAAAATTCACTAATGTGAACATCAACTAGATTGACTTCTAATCAAACAATTTGCATGTATATACGAAATATATTTATTCATATGGATTTATAAAAGTGCTTTTAAAGATGCATCTTTATCATAGTATGCAGTGCAATGTGCAGTCTACTTCTAATTTATTCCTTTTCAGCAATTATGCTTCTCAGCATTCACCCTGACCAAACTTTTCATTCTTCCAGCTGTCTGTACTTGACTATTTATTTTCTGCAATAAAGGGAACTTTTATCTAGAAATAAAGACCTAATGACATTCTTCTTAGCATGCTAGGGTTCACTTTGGAGGTTGGGGTTTTTGGAATTAACAAGGCATCTCCAGTGACCTCGATAGAAAATTGAGCTATTATTGAACTCAGTAGGGAGATCAGCAAGCGCAAAATCCCATTCTCTGTCAAGAGATGCCTTCATGTTGGAATTATATCTTTCAATTCTGACCTAACTGATAACGTATTTGCATCAATGCAGCATCAAAGAACATTGTTACAAGTTCAATAATCTATTCCTCAAGGAAAACTGCCTCATGAGATTCAGGGGGATTTTTAGCCTAGGGAAAGTCAATAAATGGTCTGTTCTAATTAAGGCTCAGGAGGTTAATCGAGGCTATTTAGAATCTCATAGGACAGTAATTTATAGGCTAAAGAGAGTTCTCCTGACCTGCGGTGTTTCTTCAGCAACAGCTTTTCCATGTAGCTTAGTCCATGATCCATGAACTCAATACGTATATGAGATTGTCCTCCAGCCTGGGCCTCCTTCACATCCACACTCACTATAAGGAAACAAATAAGAGTTATTTTTTCTATTTTTTTTGTTTTGCTAATCCAAGAAATTATTTTAGTTTATTTTTGTGAAGTTATGTAATGGTGCAGTGATACCATTTGTTCCTCATACAGAATACACACACACATTTATTTTGATACTAGTCTATACCAATGATAATACAAATTCCAGCAGGACAACGACCCTAAGCACACAGCCAAGATAATAAAGTAGTGACTGATGGGACAACTCTGTGAATGTTCTTGAGTTGCCCAGCCAGAGCACCGACATGACCCCGATTGAACATCTCTGGAAAGCTCTGAAAATAGCTGTGCATCGATGCACCACATACAACCTGATGGAGCTTGAGAGGTTCTGCTAAGAAAAATGGGAGAAACTGCCCAAAAATAGGTGTGCTTAGCTTGTAGCATCATATTCAAAAAGACTTGAAGATGTGAATTGGTGCCAATGGGTCTTCAACAAAATATTGAGCAAAGGTGGCAAATACTTATGTACAAATGTTTTTTTTTTTTCTATTTAATACATTTGCAAAATTCTTAAACACACATCTTTCATGGTGTCATTATGGGGTATTGTTTTGTAGAATTTTGATAAAAATTATGTACTTTTTTGGAATAAGGCTGTAACATAAAATGTGAAAAAAGTGAAGCGCTGTGAATACTTTCCAGATACACTTTGCAAGTATTGGCATTGTTAAATTGTCATAAGATCTTTACTCTTTAACATTTTCACAGACATTTAGTCAGTAATAATCTCATGCTTTATAAATCAGATTTTGGAAAAATATCTGAATTATTGTTTAGGATGGCAAAAAAAAAAGTGTGCATGATAAACATAATGAGATAAGTTAACAAAAGAGGCAAAAAGAAAAAGAAAGAGGTGGCAAAGACACAATAAATGCATTAGAAAAAAACATTTGTTTCTATGTGATAACCAGAAGCAGATTATTTGATCAGGAATATAAAACACGTGGTACTGGTTTTATATTTATCTACTTTTCAACCCTTTAATAATTGGTGCATAATAAAAATGGAAGAAAAGCCAGAGGTTAAAAATTAAAAACTATTGTATGGTGAAAACAGAATGTTGTATCTTGGATGGCCCAGGTCTAGTATTAAACAGATTTTCTATTTGTGTGTGCATGTGTGTGAGGCACTAATATATAATAATTTCCCCTTTCATACTACTCATTTACCACCTGATCTTTAAGTGCATTTATGGACAAGTGTGTGTGTGTGTGTGTGTGTGTGTGTGTGTGTGTGTGTGTGTGTGTGTGTGTGTGTGTTTGTGTGCGTGCGCGTGTGTTACCTGATCGAGAAGTTTGTACACTGTGATTCTGTTCCTGATGTTCTCTGTTGCTATGGGTGTTTCCTGCTCTCCACTCATTCAGAGCTTGCTGAAAACTTCTGGAAGATTCCTCTTCATCAAAACTGCCTCTCAGTAAAGAGTCTTCATTCTCCTTATCCGCATTGTCCACAAACAACTCCTAAAGTCAGATGTGAGTATTACACACTATGGAATTTAGTAACTTTTGAATTTCTGAAAAAAAAGTTGTTATAATGCATGTTATGTGCATGCAATGAAAACAGAGGTGCGTGTCAGTGTGTGATTCTGACCTCAAAATTCACAATGTAATATGATGATTTTGTAAAATATATAATTAGCATAGAATTAATAAATAAATGAATTAAACTTTTTGTAAAGTGCTTATATTCTAAGCGTGATACATTTGCAGCATTTTGCAGTGTTTGATTGATACACATTCGAGAAAAAAATGGTTATATAATAATAATCTGAATGGACTGGACACAAATTTATGTTATATGCCCGTGTTACCTAAGTCTGAATACATGTAAATACTGAGGGGAAGAGTGACTTACAGTAAGTGGCCAACTAAAGTCAACCTGAGTAGCATAATTTGGAATAAAAATACTCAATTAAATTTCTCCCAAACAAAATGTATTTCACACTGATCAATTAACATGGTTCTATTTTCTCCTGTGCGTTTGTTGCTGGAGGAGAGGTAAATAAAAGAGCATAGAATGAGTGAAGAGGCATGGAAGCAGAAACCTTTGCATGCGTGCTGTTGTGGCTTTTGTTATTTCTGAGACAAGGTGCTGAAAAGGGCCACCAGTAAATAAGAACAAAAGGTCCTCACACTCTCCAAAGCATTGCTCCTGTGTCCCCGTTCCTTTACACACCTACAATGGTGCTGAAAACCAGGATCGAGGACGATGCACTGTGATGGAGTCCTTGCCCCTCACCAACCCCAGATCCACTTCCAGTGCCAACTTCAGCTAACTAAAGCCAATTTCAATCTCTTCTTGAGCTTTGTGCTGAGTCACAACAATGCTTTAAGCTGAACTTAAGATGAAGGCCAAGGATTAGCAGGTTTGTTTGGCTCATTGGCCTACTGGTACTCTAGCAGAACATAGCTGTTCCCTTGAGTTACCACTCCCCGAATATCTGTGACTGGAGTACATATCATGGACTAGTGGATCAATCTTAATCCAGCAAGGCCTGATACACTGTGAGTGATTGGATAAAGAACAAAAGTTAAGGTGTGTGCACGGGGTCATGTGATCCTGCTGAAACCCATCAATATTTATTTCCCATAACAAAGGCAAAGTGTGGATGTAGCAGTTAGTCCTTAGCTAATCCATTGGCCAGGTTTTCAAATATTATAAATGAGAATATGCACAGCACTTTGGTTGGGAGGCAGTGCCAGGACCATCAATGTCAGCTCCACATCGGGAAGACAGATCAGGGTGGAGTTTCTGCCCACCCCCTCTTTATGGGATTTCATTCATGAATTTTACTTGAGAGCAGTCATAAGATGACACTTTGAAGCATGCCTTTGACTGAGTCTATGTAATTGACAGTCAGCCCATCAAGCCAAACACTGTGCTGCCCTGCCCTGATTTTTTTATTATCAAGGATGGAATACATCACATGTTTTAAGGCACTCAAAAAAGAATGAGACAACCCAAGTGAGGGTCCCAAAGGGCTGCAAGGAAATGGTTTTCCATATAGCTCATCATAATTCAGTGGCTGGGCACTGAGTTCAGAATAAGGTACTAAACAATGTCATAGCCTGTTACTATTGGCAGGATACTTGCAGTGATGTTCACCCACTTTTAGGACCACTCCAGCAGCTCATTCTTTGATATATTGGCAAATCAGCCGTTTAAGTCCACAGGCTATGGGTGCAAATAGTGTTTGAAGATTTCCTCTTTTGCAGGAAGCCAGATGCAGGCCTGATAGCTACCCGGTGTGACTCAGGCAACTGGGGTATATAGTGGCAGTATGAACGAAAGGAGGAGTCGGAAAAAGGAGTGAGAAATTCCAGCACGCATCTTTTAATAACTATGGTTCTTGGTGTGTTGCAGAAGTAGACATAATCAAGAAAGCATGTGAAATTAGCTAAGCTAAAACCACAATGTGTGTGTGTGTGCATGTTTTTTTTTTTTCTCTGAACATGATGTTGAAAAGAGTCATGGTAAACAGGGGGCGAAAAGAAAAGAAAAAAGTCAAGCCATGCTCTTTAAAGCCTGCCTCCTGTGTCCTGATTTATTGACCAACCTACTAAGAGTTCTACAGTATTCAGTTACAGTTTACTACCTACTGCACAGTGAGAATATAGTATATTGAAAAGAAAACTACTTGAAATTCAGCAGAATTGTGGGTTTATAATTTCAAGCTTGAAGATCAACTAAATGTGGAAGACTGATGATCGTTGGTGATTTTTTCGTGCTCTATCCTTAGTGATAAATAATAATGTTTGCCTAACTATAGAAGTATAAAAAATATTTGTTAATAATCAAATTTGAAAAACTTCAATCTAACTCTATTAAATATTCAACATTGGAATACATTTTTTATCAGAATTTTAAAGCCCGGGGCTACAATATTTTTACCTTAAACAAAAGCCATGTTAACTATATAACGAACAGGGAAGAAGGTTTTAGCTACTTTCTGTATAAAATAATGCGTGGAAATGTTTGCAGTTGAAATCAAGGAAAAGTGGATGATTATATTACCTGTACTTGAATATTTTTTCTACTCCACCCCTCTCTGCCTAATCCACACTGTACAGATTAAAGCCTTTCTGCTAAGTGCCTCTTTTAGCTAAGTGCATTTATATTTCTCTTTTGTCTGTTGAGTTTTGCATTTTTATTTTCCATTGTATTTGCAGTTACAATTTTTAGTGAAGATAAAAGAAGTTTAGTTCATAAACATGTTGTGTGTGTGTGAGAGAGAGAGATAGAGTCTTACTTGTGTGCTGTGTATCTGGTTAACAGAAACAGGATGGAGAGATGAAGATGTTGCACTGTGCTTTGAATCTGGTCTCTCATCACCATTGTGATACTCCTCCTCACTTTGAGTCTTCTTCTGAAAACGATTGAACACATCCAGTGTGCTAATAGAGGTTTGTAGCTCGGCCTGGAGAGAAATATTTTGAATACTATTAAATTTGTGATCTATCTATCTGACCTATTTTTATATTCATAGATATAGATTGAATATATATAGATAGTCTATTACAATATTCAGTCCTTTTGGAAGTATTTGATACATCTTCACAGCTCTTACAAGGTTTGTCATCCACTTCTATTGTTATCCTTGGCCAATCTGTTCAATGTGTGGTTGCTATAAAACCAAACCTTCCAAATTTTTGTATTAGCTATGCCTAATGCTTTTGCAATGGCTCTTATAAGTTTTTTCTTTTTTCCTAAGCTTCAAAATGGCTGTCTCACATAGGCAGCTTTCTGGTGTTCATGTTGGTTTGCCTTTTTTAATAATAAATGCAGTTTTCACAGATAAAACATAGGGCTCAGTCTTAAGAGTAGATGTTTAGAGCTATGAGTCAATTCAACAGGGCACACTTGAACAACAAGGAACTTCTGCCACTCACATGTTCAAATATATCAGATCATTCCACAAGCCAAAATAGGTTGGTATTGGGCTAAAGGTGCCATGTACTAAGTTGCTTAATACATCTACGTGCAAATACCAGGACATAAAAGCTGAAATTCTGCTCATTCATTTGATGTTTGCCTCTAATTGCCCCAAACTCCAAATGCCTCAGTTTGTGTAGTAAAAACAAAAGAATTGGCCTTGTTCTTCCAGTACTTTTGGAGAGGACTGACGATAATGTATTACCTGAAATCCACCATGTTTTCCATTTGTAAAACACTTACACAAATGTTACACAGTATTAACTGTATACACATACAGTATGTACTGTATGCAATGTGTCCAGAACGATGTCCTATGCATTGGTTCTACATCAACCATAGTCCAGCACAAAGCAATGAAATTCCTAGCTGCAATTGGTGTCTATTATGCAGGTCAGGTATTTCGGTTCACACTGCCTGCAATCCAAAACTATTCATGTTGGTACTTAAATAGTAAGATCGGGAACATTTAATATGTATTGCAACTTGCTTGAATGTGAAATACTTACATAGTTAACTAGCACTGCATTATGTAACATAAAAAAATAGTTATTAAATAATTTGAGATTACATCCCTATTGACCATCAGGTTGTCAACCCATTTCAGCACTGTCAGTGAGGAAATGGACTGCCAGGGAGGCAGTTGATAACTGGAAATTAAATAGTTTAAGATGTTTTGAAATGTATGTATATAAAAACAATGTATTATAATTCAAGGATTGCCACTGGGCCACAAAAACTAAAAGGTTGAAATAACAGGCCCCACTGATAGTTGTGGGGTTTGTACACATGTTAGAGCTTCTGGTGAATGAAAGGTCATGGGTTCAAATTTACAAGACAGCTAAAGAGCCCCTAGTCACAGAAAGGCTGTGAGTTCAAATCCCAGGACAGACAGTTAGTGGTGAAAGTGTGGAGTTCAAATATCAGAAATGTCAGAGATGAAGTGACCTGCTGGGCAATATTGACCAGAAGATTGTGATTTGAAATCTGCCAGAAAGCCTATATGGTATTTCAAGGCTATTTCAAGTGTATACCCATAAAGCTATAAGGGACAAAAAAACAGGACTGTCAGATATTCTTAATAATCGAGTAAAATTCCACACATCTTATGTACAATTTTATAGATCCACTAATGGCTCTTTATTAGGGAGTTTAAATATTTTAGAGACCCACTAGTGACCAGAAGGGTTTGAGTTCATACAATTTCAATTCAACTTTAATTTGAAATGTAGAAAATGCAAGGAACCAGACTCAAAGGAACTCTGTTCCCCTGTAACACCGTAAATGTGATTAAATCGGGTGATTATAAATAAATCCTAGAATTATGTGCTATATATCAACAACCGAATCATTATTATGTAACTAATAAATTCCTTATAGTTAGACTTCAAATACAAGGAATACCTTAATATTATTTCAGATTCCAGAACTGGAAATAGTGTCACTCTTCGCTACATGGACTGGTTTGGATTTTGCAATCAGTTCAAGCGATAGAAGAGAGAGAAAAGAGAACTGTTGTAAGGCAAAGGCTTGCATCTCTAGAGAAACAGGACTCATACCCCAGGGATCTACCTCGAGAGCAAATCCATGGGTGGTGTTGTGATTTTTTTCCTCACTCTGCTTTTTCTCGTTTTTTGATGAAGGCAAATCAAACAGGATTAAGAGCGCAGAAACCTGCCTCAGTGGTCACATTCCTCTAATCCAGATTCAATGTGGCCTGCCAAGCATTCACCTTTGATTCTGGCTAAGCTCTTTCTCTCTTTCGCATATACACACACATATGCACACTCGTACACACAAACACACACACACCCTTTGTCTTACTATCCTTGTAAGGAATGTCTATAGACGTTCGATAATTATTAATACAGCTAATTAATGAAATGTTTCACCTAAATCTAACCCTACATTCATGCTTATGCTTGTAGCTGCATAAAACTATATGTCCTAAAGCCATCCCAGCCTAAACATTTGCCAATTCTACTTTTATTTAAAAAAGATATATATTTAGAATTTAATAATAGATTTACAC
This sequence comes from Silurus meridionalis, assembly GCF_014805685.1. Classification (NCBI taxonomy): domain Eukaryota; kingdom Metazoa; phylum Chordata; class Actinopteri; order Siluriformes; family Siluridae; genus Silurus; species Silurus meridionalis. The sequence goes on along the minus strand of NC_060896.1, from coordinate 20,117,060 downwards.
TCATTCTGGCATTATCCTTTGTCTAAAAAAAAGTGCTGGCTCACTTACATTAGAATTCAGTCTGCTCTCTAATCAATCCTGATGATATTGTTTTATTATGGATTAGACAGGAGTTCTGGGCAGAGCCCACTGATATGGTATTCCAATCTTTGTGATTAGCTGCCATGGCATGACAATCAACGCACCAATTCTCTAAAGAGTGCTTCATTTGAACCTTGAACGCTGCTAACAGAATTTATATTTAATCATTTTTAGTGATTGCTTTACCCTGGTCTTGGTGGATCCAGAGTACATCACAGAAAGTAGCCAGACGATTCAGGATTAAAGATTTGTGCAGGGACAGAAAACAAAAAGAAAAACACAGACAAAAATGGAAAATGCTAAACTCTGCACAGTAATGCTCTGTAACCTGGAACTGTTAGGATGCAATCTGCAGTGTGACCATACAGTCCACACATTTTATGCATTTTGCTATGCATTTCAGTTATGCCCCAAGTCAAGCTTTCCTCAAATGTAGTTTATTTAATGCCTGCCAGCGGCTTATCTGGTTACGCTTGTTTATTTTGTAAAATGAAGCTGTCACATTGCATACTGTCCCATTATCTTCGACCGTAAATTGTTCTACACACTCTGTGACTGTTATTGCACTGTTTGCCTTTGAAATTGTGATTGATTTGTATGCAAATATTTAACATGGAAAGACACAGGGGTGCTTTATGACTTATGCCACTGCCTAACACACACGTACATGAATTCATAACTTATTTAGGTAGCCCTGACAATCACATGCACGCAAATGCACACACATACACTGATTTTGGACTAGGCTGCAATGCGGTGTATTCCCTGAAGGTAAGACTACAAAGTGATCTGTTTGGTGTGTGTCTGTGTGCACATGTTTGCCAGTTTAACCGTATGTCTGTTCATGTTTGTGTGTGTGTGCGCATTGAGTATAATAGGAGCTGACACCTACCTTCATCACAAAGGTGTGTGTGCAAATCTGTGCTTGTGTGTGTATATGTGGGTGTGGGTGTGTGGTTCAGCATCTTTGAAAAAGAGCTGGGGGAGGAGAGCAGCTCATTACAGACACCTCCATACTAGCATGAGCATAGTCTAACCCTTACACACAGACACACAGACACACACACACACACACACACACACACACACACACACACACACACACCAAAGCCCTGTCATCAGCAGTGTTGGTGTGCCTTTTTTGTATGTAATTTCTTTTTTGTTTATGTCCATCCAAAGTAAATATTTGTATCTATGATAAAATATTTCTAATAGTTATTGTGTATTGTTTTTTAGACACCTCCATACTAGCATGAGCATAGCCTAACCCTTACACACACACACACACACACACACACACACACACACACACACACACACACACTCATCATTTCTTTTCTGAAACATCAATGGAAGATTTTAGAGTGATGTGCTTGGCTACATCTACACTAATCTGGATAAAATTCAAAAAAAAAAAAATTTTGTCTAAAAACACTCCGTATCCACATTATTGTTATCAATCATTTCCGAAAAGTTGCTCATCCACACAAACATCTGAAAATGCTTAGGTCCCTAAACATGCGTCATTTCCGCCTGCCCTTTATTTACTTTCCGGCTCTTAAAATTTCATAACAATGTCAAAGAAAGGCACCATCACATGACTAGAAATGTGTCATCGTTATTGAAAGCCTCTGCCAGTCCATACTGCGATGCGAAAACACCACTTTCAAATTGAACCACTTTGGAGAACATATTAAAAAAGTAAAAAAAAAAAAGCTCAAAATGCCATCTCAGTGTGGACAGAGGGCCAAAATGGAGAGAAAAAAATGTGTTTTCAAAATATGGTCTTAGTCAGCCCTCTACATTACCAGCATGAGGATGGAATGCCATTTGTTAAAATGGTTTTCCTTACTACAGTTGCCAGGGCACACTAAAGCTAACAATAGTTGCCCAACATCTTACTAATTCACTGTTTTAGTTCTTCCTTCCAATAGCTGTCTGTCTGTGTGTTAAAATAGCTTTTATATTGGAAAAGATATCGTCTTTATTTGTAACATTCTAGAACAAGGTGTATAAGTAAGCTTAGCAGTTTTTAAAAAGGGAAATTTAGTGTAGCCTAAATGACCAATTTATGTGGATCACTGAAACTAATCACATTGTTATTGTTGTTTTATGTTGAAAATTTCTCTATATATCGCTGTCTTGGAAATAAGATTAGGTCAAATTATTTGTCAATGTTGTCAACTTGCGGTCTATTTACACCGAATTACACAGTTTTTATAAAAAAAAAAGTGCCATCAGCCCTATTCCACATAGAGTACATGAGCTCAAATACCCACAATTCTCTAGAGCTTCCTTGACAGAGGAGAAAATTACAGAATCCTTCCGACCAACCTGAAAATACGCTATATTGTAGAGATAAAAGACACAATTTTTTTTTATCTATATATGTTTCGTCCCAAAAACATTGCTACAAATATGGGGCCACACAATTGTTTAGGATGTCTCTGCATGCCGAAGCATACATTTTTCCCTTCATGTGAGCTAGAAGACCCAAACCTGTTCCATCATGACAATGGCCCTGTGAGCTCCATGAATGTATGCTTTACTCAAGTGAAAAGATCTTAAGTGTCCTGTTATAGAGCTCTGACCTCAACGCTCCTGAACACCTTTGGGATGAATTCGAATGCTGACTGCACCCCAGGCCTCCTCACCTACATTAGTACCTGATTTTACTAATGCCCTTGTGGCTAAATGAGCACAAACCTCCACACAACCACATTCGAAAATCTTGTGGAACATCTTCCTAGAAGATTGGAAGTTATTGTAACAGCAAATGGGACTAAATGTGGAATGGCATGTTCAAAAAGTGCATATAAATCTTATTGTCTGAACTGTCTGGACTGTAAACACGCACACACACACACATACACACACGCACACACACACACACAAAGCCACAATAACTTGCAGACATGTGTCAATAAAAGCTTTGGTTCAAATACTGTGCAGCTTCTGCAATCTCTAAAACAAACGCCTGGTTGTTTGTGTTTGCACTCATCGGCTCCACTTTGATGGCCTCACTGTCGTGTGATGTGTGTGTGTGTGTGTGTGTGTGTGTGTTTACTCTTTAGTCTGGTATACAGGTGTGTGTGTGTGTGTGTGTGTGTGTGTGTGTGTGTGTGTGTGTGTGTGTGTGTAAAATCAAATTTGGATAGAGAGAGTGAGGCCGCTAATGGTGAGAGGTAGAAGGACAAGCACAAACGCTGCTGGTGTTTGGGCAAAGACATGTGTATGTATGCGCCTGTGCGTGCGTGCATGGGTGATATGTGTGTCCAGATCAATTTTTTTTAGGTATGTGAACTGCTTCTCACCTGCATGGGAATGATGTGATGGAGCCTTAGTGCCCCCTTCTGGTGGAATTTGGCAAAACAGCCGACACAGTAATCCTCAGCGCATTCTGCACACACCTTTTAACACACACACAACCACAGAAGGTCAAATACAAAATGCAAACATTACAATGTTACATATTTATAATTACATTAAACATTTAAAAAATGTGTTGTTATTGAACTAAAACATAAAAGTAATCATTGATATGGGGAGATTTGTGTCAGGAGACATTACTTGTGGTTGCAGTCTCAGGCTTCAGCATGTTGTAACAGTGAGTAAGTTTTCCACCACAGTGAAGTCTTCAAATCTGGATTTGCTTTCCAGTTTTTTTTACTAACAAATGTGTTTTTTGTTTTATTTAATTAAAGAATGAGAAAAAAAGTAGATGCTGATGAAAGAACAATTATTTATGCAACTACAAGGTGTCACCCTACCTTATTTCAGGTTGTTGTTCTATAACAGCACATTTCATGATGTGCTTTTTCACACAATAGACATCAGAGGTGTAAATGCCCCAACCCACAGTGCAAGACATGTCAATTAATGGTTTGATGTAATTACAGCAAAAAGTCTTATACTATTATATTCACAGATCAAATAAGTTGGGCATAATCAAACAGGAGGGAAACTCAAGCTTGTCATGTGATCATGATTAAATAGCAAGCAAGGTAAAAATGCAACTAAGAGCTTTAACTCCCCCCCATGTGTGTGTGTGTGTGTGTGTGTGTGTGTGTGTGTGTGTGTGTGTGTGTGTGGTGTTTGCACAAGCATTAAAATAAAGTTAACAAGGAGCAAAAAAATAAACTTCACCTCCATGCAAACTTCATGCAGGGAAATCTTTTGCTTTCATTCCGGCTGGCCTTAATAAATATTGAAATGAGGGGAAACACTAGATGTCTGTATCTTCAGGGAGCTCATTATTTGTTTTCTAATAGGAAACGACTGAAGAAGACGAGATGAGGGATTTGAGACAAGGCCGAAATGGATATAACAGAAGCAAGTCAACACTCTCTCTCTCTCTCTCCCTCTCTCACTCTCACATTCTCTCTCTTACTTTCTCTCATTTATCCCTCTTTATCATTATCTGAATTCTCTCTCATTCTCTCTCTCTCTCTCTGTCTCTCTCTCTCCTTCTTTGGCTTTGCTAAATGAGAAACTCTGAGCATCTACACCTATAAACATGCACAGACATGCGCACACACACACACACACACACACACACACACAAACACACACAGACCCCCACAGATCAAGCAAGCACATCAATAATGTCAATAACTGTAATCAATTAGTAGACAAAAAACCACAACTGTGACTTTGATACAGACAGTAAATATGGAACGTTTATAAAGGATCAAGAAGGGTAGAGGATAAAGTGTAGAGAGGAAACATTGCTATAGATCCCAAGCGAATCATTAAAATGATTCAAACTGCATATTGATCGAAGGTTTTAGATACTGTGAGACATACAGCATTGATCTTCTGATATGAATCAAATGTAATGTCTGTGAAGCATCAGTGATCATTTTCATTCATTCAATCTTTTCATTTGTTAAATCATTTATCTTCATTAATCAATTCCGGGTCTGTGGTTCATCATGTGGACAGTGGGCATAAATGCATCCATACTGGGGTGCCATTTCATTGCAAAGCATGAATAAATCATGCACACAATCAGAAATGGGGCAAATTATAAGTTATACTACCACAGACACAGGGAGAGCGTGCACAAAAATCAAGTAACCTACGTTCAAAACCAGGGACTCTGGAGCTGTGAGGAAGCAATGCTACTCTCTGCATCACAATGCCACTGCTTCCTCCTAAGCTTATTGCATCAGAGGACGAGGTTAAGGTGTTCGTTGAATTCAGAAGACAAACCTAGGCATTTTGAATGCCAAGTGAGATAGCAAAGAAATGGCATCAGGCTTATCGACACAATTGTCTTTACTAACCTTATGGGCAGTTGCAAGATTATCAAAAATGAAAAATGCTATCTTAGCCCATTCATGCCCCCAAAAAAGGACAGTGTTGATAATAGAGTATCGCTTCCACAGGCTTTAGGAGTAGCCTGAAGAATGAGTTGAACAAGGCCAGTGAGCCGGATACCATCCTGGCTCTCTAAAAGAGACAAAATATTTTTTTATTTTGTAGAATTTCCTGTGGTGTGATGTTTATATAGGGAGTGACACTTAGAAGATATGCCATGGTCACAGTACAAAGTAGCATATTTTTTAAAGCATTACAACAACTGTGCTCCAAAGAAGTCTTAGAGATGACAGTACCCTAACCAGGACTCATCAAATAAGGAAAAACTTATTTGGACTAATTATAAAACCTTGGAAAAAACATGGTTCAGGGAATGCATGTGGCATGGGGTATCCTTCTTTTGCTGGCACCGAAAACTGTCCAGGGAAAAGATTTAGCAAGGAATATTTTAGTGACTAGCAACACGAATACATTTTCTGCTTGTCTCTGCAATCAGCAAAGCTTTAACCTAAGCAGCCAATGCTTCAGTTAGCTGGTGCAGGTCCCAGGTGTAAATCCCAGGATGATAGTAAAAGGTTGTTGATGTGTGACAAAGCAACAGATGCATGATAGCTTAGGATGAACTGAGGGCATATGCTTAGGAGTATGCAGAGTGTAGGATCCTAAAGTGTAGGATCCTAGAGAGAAAGCAATATGTTGCAATAAAATTGGCAAAGGAGTTAGTGGAAAACTATAGAGTTGGTGATGTCATGGTTTTATAGTTGTGTCAAATTGAGAAAGCCAAGGGCTGAGCCACAGGGCTAACCTTTAGAGGTGGAATACTAGCATATAGTGCAAAAGAAAAAGAAAGAAAAACTAAAAACATACAGTGGGTACGGAAAGTGTTCAGACCCCCTTAAATTCGTCACTCTTTGTTATATTGCAGCCATTTGCTAAAATCATTTAAGTATATTTTTCGCTCATTAATGTACACATAGCACCCCATATTGACAGAAAAAACACAGAATTGTTGACATTGTTGCAGATTTATTAAAAAAGAAAAACTGAAATATCACATGGTCCTAAGTATTCAGACCCTTTGCTCAGTATTTAGTAAAAGCACCCTTTTGTTCTAATACAGCCATGAGTCTTTTGGAAAAGATGCAACAAGTTTTTCACACCTGGATTTGGGGATCCTCTGCCATTCCTCCTTGCAGATCCCCTCCAGTTCTGTCAGGTTGGATGGTAAACGTTGGTGGACAGCCATTTTTAGGTCTCTCCAGAGATGCTCAATTGGGTTTAAGTCAGGGCTCTGGCTGGGCCATTCAAAAAATGTCACGGAATTGTTGTGAAGCCACTCCTTCGTTATTTTAGCTGTGCGCTTAGGGTCATTGTCTTGTTGGAAGGTACACCTTCGGCCCAGTCTGAGGTCCAGAGCACTCTGGAGAAGGTTTTCTTCCAGGATATCCCTGTACTTGGCCGCTTTCATCTTTCCCTCGATTGCAACCAGTTGCCCTGTCCCTGCAGCTGAAAAACACCCCTACAGCATGGTGGTGCGCATTGCCTGGTTTTCTCCACACATACCGCTTAGAATTAAGGCTAAAAAGTTCTATCTTGGTCTCATCAGACCAGAGAATCTTATTTGTCACCATCTTGGAGTCCTTCAGGTTTTTTTTTAGCAAACTCCATGCAGGCTTTCATGTGTCTTGCACTGATGAGAGGCTTCCATCAGGCCACTCTGCCATAAAGCCCCGACTGGTGGAGGGCTGCAGTGATGGTTGAATTTCTACAACTTTCTCCCGACTGCATCTCTGGAGCTCAGCCACAGTGATCTTTCGGTGCTTCTTTACCTCTCTCACCAAGACTCTTCTCCTCCGATAGCTCAGTTTGGCCAGATAGCCAGCTCTAGGAAGAGTTCTGGTCGTCCCAAACTTCTTCCAATTAAGGATTATGGAGGCCACTGTACTCTTAGGAACCTTAAGTGCAGCAGAATTTTTTCTGTAATCTTGGCCAGATCTGTGCCTTGCCACAATTCTGTCTCTGAGCTCTTCAGGCAGTTCCTTTGACCTCATGATTCTCATTTGCTCTGACATGCATTGTGATCTGTAAGGTCTCATATAGACAGGTGTGTGGCTTTCCTAATCAAGTCTAATCAGTATAATCAAACACAGCTGGACTTAAGTCAAGGTGTAGAACCATCTCAAGGATTATCAGTAGAAATGGATAGCACCTGAGTTAAATATATGAGTGTCACAGCAAAGGGTCTGAATACTTAGGACCATTTGATATTTCAGTTTTTCTTTTTTAATAAATCTGCAAAAATGTCAACAATTCTGTGTTTTTCTGTCAATATGGGGTGCTATGTGTACATTAATGAGGAAAAGAAATGAACTTAAATGATTTTAGCAAATGGCTGCAATATAACAAAGAGTGAAAATTTAAAAGGGTCTGAATAGTTTTCGTACCCACTGTAAACTGTTCATTAGTTAGAGTTAAAATATCATAAAAATATAAACACAAGCATAACATTTTTAATGCAATTAGCATTAACTGAAACCCAAACTAATAATGACCTGCTGTAAAATTTCAATTTACAAGCTGGGGAAAATTACAGGACTGGGCTATTCATGCCTGACCTCAATATAATATTGAAATAGTTTTTTAATTAGTCATGTAATTGTCTAACTTGTATGCATTTTTATTGGTGTACTAATGAAAATAAACCTTGAGTACTAATTGAAAATAAAAGTCAGCGGTGTTTCATTCTATCTGAATCTACCCTATCACTGCATATTAGTTTAGATACAAAAATAACTTTTATATTTTAATATAACCTTTTAAACAGAGAAAAGTAAGCCAAACGGCATACGTTGTGTATCCAAAAGTTTGTGGACATCTGAAAATCATCAAAATAAGTATTGAACGCATCACCATTTTTCTCAGTAAATATATTTCTTAGGGTGTTATTGACATTGAATTTCTAACGATGTTGGTAATAACCCATGCAATCCACACATGCAAAAAAATCTAACTATATATGTCCATAAATTAATTTATGTGTAATGAAATGACACAGAGAAAAAGTATTGAACACATGAAGAAAGTGCGGTAAAAAAAGGCTTGGAAAGCCAGCTGAAATCAATCAGTAATTAGAAAGCAATCCTGCCCCTTGACAGTGCAAATTAATATCAGCTGGTTCAATCCTAACTGATGGCCTGTATAAAGGTGTTCCATTACCAAGGTGTCACACAAGAAACATTTTATGATGGGTGAAAGCAAAGAGCGCTCTCAATCTTATTGCTGCAAATCATACTGATGCCATTGTTTACAGAAGGATTTCAAAACTTCAGAATTTTCCAGAGAGCACTGTTGGACCATAATCCAGAAATTGAAAGAACATTATTTCACCATAAACCGGCCATGACCAGATGCTCCTCGCAAGATTTCTGAAAGAGTAGTGAAAAGAATTAACACAAGAGTTAACACCTGTGGAGAGCTCCGGGAAAACCAGGAATTAGCAGGTAAATTTAATTTTTCAAAGAAAACAATAAGTAATGCATTCAGCCGCCATGGTCTGTGTGCACGTTTACCATGCAAGACTTTTTCTATAGAAAAAGCATGTTGACGCTTGTTTAAAGTTTGCTGTACAACATTTGGACAAGCCTGTGAAATACTTGGAGAATATAGTCTGGTCGGATGAGACTAAAATTAAGCTCTTTGGATGCCATGATACATACCATGTTTGGAGGACAAATGACACTGCACATCAACCCAAAAACACCATACCAACAGTAAGGTTTGGATGTGGGAACATCATGGTGTGGGGCTGTTTTTCAGCATATGGCAAACTTCATATAATTAAAGGAAGGATGAATGGAAAAATACCAAGACATTCTTGATAAAAATCTGCTGCCATCTACCAGGATGATGAAGATGAAACGAGAGTGGACATTTCAGCAAGATAATGATCCCAAACACACAGCCAAGGAAACTCAATTGGTTTCAGAGAAATAAAATAAACTGCTAAAATGGCCCAGCCAATCACCTTACTTGAATCCAAAAATCTATATAAAGAACTAAAGATCAAGTATAATAAAAGAGGCCCACGGAAACTTCAAGTTTTTTTGTATATGTGTGGATTGCATTGGTTTTTACCAACATCTGGTAAAAAATTAAATGTCAATTGCACCTTAAGAAATAAATTTACTGAGAAAAATTATGACGTGTTCAATGCTTATTTTACCCGCTGTATCTATATATCATATATAATATATTCGCTATATCAGTTTTCCAGTTCAACCCAATGAGGTTCAGTGGCATTGATGTCAAGACCCAGAGCAGGCCACTTGTTTTCTTCCATACCAACATTGGAAAACCATGACTTCAAAGACTTGTGCATAGAGGCATTGTCATGCTGGAACACACTCAGTTTCTCAGTGAAAGGCAATTGCATTGTTACAGAATGAAAAAGACATCCTATACAAATGTGATTTTCCGATTTGTGGCTTTCAACTTTTATGTTTTGGGAGTGTCCACAAACTTTAGGCCATAGAAAGCAGAACTACAAGGATTCACATGTCTTTATCTGCAATGATGCTGAATCATCAAGCTGTACATGATGTTGTTCAATCAAGAGTGCATTGCCTGTCTTTCACTCATCCATCTACACACACACAAACACACAGAGGACCAGTAAAAAGAATGAGGTGGTGGGTTTTAGACAGCCTAAGAAAACCCAACTCCACAAGAGCTATGAGAGGTGAATGAAGGTGACAGAGTTGAATCAGTAGTCTTCAGGAGGAGGTTGCAGTGTGGAAGTGTGTGTTAAAGAAAGATAAAAGTGCAAAAACATCAACATGATGTGTGTGAGTATGCATGTGGGTGTAGTAGTAGTAGTAGTAGAGAACACAGGCTTCATAACACCATAATCTGCCATGGTGATGAAAAAAAGACAGTGCCATATCTCTCTCTCACAGCATATGCATCAGTCATTTCATTTCCTCTGAGTCAGACAGTCAAAAAGTCCCTGAACTTTGCCAGGGTGACTTTCACAAAGACTTATCACTGCTACTTGTATATGTGAACTGTTTTGACAAATGGATGGATAAAACATCTGGATGGATGGTTGGTCCAGTAAAAGTGAGTCAAGGCAACCCTGTGCTACATACTTAAATGTTTATCCACTTATCTATAAAACTTTCTTTCTTTAGTTATATATTTGTATAATATAGAAGTAATAGTGTAGTATATTATAAAAATGACATTATACAATGAAAGGAAAGATTGATAAGAATATGGAGAGATTTTAAAAAGATTTTAAAAACAATGGGTGCCTAGTTTGTGAATGATGGGATCTATGGACGGATGGACAGAAGAAGGAATGGATGGACGGACGAAAGAATGGATGGATAGATAGATTAGTAAATTTTTTTTTTTTATCTAAGCAGGTGAATTGGGAAATGTGTGATCCTTTTATTTCAGTGTGAGCAATCCAGAACGAATAAAAAAAAAAAGCCTAAATCATTATCATCCTACCTACGTATTAATCAGTTTTCAACCCCAATATTTGGAAAGTGTGCTCTTTTGATGTGTGTGCTCATTTTATAAAACTGCTTTTCTATCCATGTGTATCTGTATTTTGTCTAATCCTAGAGATGCTAATACTAAAGTGGTGAATGTCAAAAGACAAAATGATGAACAAACCGAAATCTAGGTAGAGAAATAGTTGGATAGATTATTGGATTAAACAGCCTGTGTAATGTAGCATCAGAACGAATGATAACTAACCAGTCCAGCAGTTCGTGTTTCACACTGGCCACACACTTTTCTTTTCAGCCTGGATTTTTTGCTTTGTCCATCTTTCGGAGGTGGAGGCTTTGGCATCTTTTCAGCTAGAACACATACACATACACACACTCAAACACTTTCAAACTATATGGATGATTATTAGAAATAGTGGCACTTATGCAAAATAAACTCCAGACAATCACAGACCTTCGTTAGACATTTAATATTCATCACATTACTGATTTGGTTTCAGATGTGGTTTCTAAATAGAAAGTTACTATAAATTTGAGTTTAATGTAGGTCAAGTTCAAATATGACTCATGTAATAAAGTTTGATTTATTAATAATGAGCCGCATGCAGCCTTGGGAAAATCTACCTCTATTCAGCTGTGTTAGCACATATTCTGCTCCTATTAAATGCAGGCTATACTGTTCAGTTGTGATAATGTAGCACAGCACAACAAAAGCGTACCAAGCATGCCTACACATCATGGAAAGTGGCATTTACCAACCCTAATGCTTATGGAACAAAATATTTATTAGTGCTGCTTTGTAATGTATCCTACTTTATAATAATAATAATAATAATAATAATAATTTGTTACATTTATATAGCGCTTTTCTGCAGCACTCAAAGCGCTTTACATATGAAAGGGGGATTCTCCTCAACCACCACCAATGTGCAGCATCCACCTGGATGATGCGACGGCAGCCATATTGCGCCAGAACGCCCACCACACACCAGCATATTAGTGGAGAGGAGAGTGATATAGCCAATTAATATGAGGGGATGATTAAGTAGGCCAGCGGGCAAGTTTTTTGGCCAGGATGCCGGGGCACACCCCTACTGGTTTTTGAAAGACATCCTGGGATTTTTTAATGACCACAGAGAGTCAGGACCTCGGTTTTTAACGTCTCATCCGAAGGACGGTGGTTTTTTTTTTTTACAGTATAGTGTCCCCATCACTATACTGGGGTGTTAGGACCCACACAGACCACAGGGTGAGCACCCCCTGCTGGTCTCACTAACACCTCTACCAGCAGCAACCTGGTTTTTCCCAGGTGGTCTCCCATCCAAGTACTGGCCAGGCTCAACCCTGCTTAGCTTCAGTGGGCAAGCTGTCTTGGGCTACAGGGTGATATGGCTGCTGGGACTTTATAGAATCCATGCTGGAAATACTCATGCTGACTAAACTGTAATGGTTAAGGAAATCAGTCAAGGCTGTCTGTTGATTTTTAAATACTTATTGTTTGCGTACAAAGGCAATTCAATAACAGAAATACACTATATTTGCAAAAGTTTGCAGACCTCATAAGTATGGTATGCTTTTTGAACATAGCATTTTGAATGTAGTCCCAATTTCCTCTTATATAATTCCCTCCACTCTTCTGGGAAGATGTTCTCCTACATTTTGGAGTGTGCTTAAGGACATTGGTGTTCATCAGCCACAAGGGTATTAGTAAAGTCAGATACTGATGTAGGGTGAGGAGGCCTGGGGTACAGTCAGTGTTCCAATTTATCAAAAAGGTGTTCAGTAGAGTTAAGATCAAAGCTCTATAGAAGGCCACTCAAGATCTTTCTCTGCAACCATGTAAACCAGTTCTCCATGGAGCTCGATTTGTGCATTTGGCATTGCCATACTGAAACAGGTTTGGGTTTTCAAGTTGAAGTGATTACAAAATTTTATTATACCAAAGACATCCTATACAACTGTTTACCTCCAGCTTTGTGGTAACAGTTTAGAGAAGAACCACATATGGCAGGAAAAGTCAGATCTCCCAATACTTTTGTCCATATTATGTATCCGGTTTAAAAAAGTTAGAATAGCTGCTATCCTTAACCCGTACAAGAAAGAGAAAAAAACTGCAGTATTTACACACTCCTGCCATGATCACAATGTACCACAGAGCTCATTACAAAAAAAGATGGGCCAATTCATTAGACGTAACCAAAATAGACATTAAGTATTGCAAGGTGTTTTGTTAAAATCTTGGAGTAACTCCGATTGTACATTCATTCATTCATTCATTTATCTACATTAACTGGTGGTCAAGGTGCTGGTGGACCCCAAGGACACTGAACACGAGGTGGTAACACACACATACATACAAATACACACACAAACATGCTTCCACTTACCTGGCACAGTCTCATCCTTCAACACTTTGATTTTTATCTTGCCGGAAGAACTCTGCCAAAAAAAAGAAACAACAAAACATACACACTTTTATTTCACCTTAAATCTCTCTCGCTCTCTCTCTCTCTCTCTCTCTCTCTCTCTCTCAATAGATAGATAGATAGATAGATAGATAGATAGATAGATAGATAGATAGACAGACAGACAGACAGACAGACAGACAGACAGACATACATACATACATACACCGATCAACATTATGAAATTATAACATTATAACCAGAGAAGTAAATAACACTGATTTTCTCTTCACCATGGCACCTGTTATTGGGTGAAATACAATAGGAAGCAAGTGAACATTTTGTCTTCAAAGTTGATGTGTTAGAAGCAGGAAAAATATGCAAGCGTAAAGATTTTTGACAAGAGACAAATTGTGATGGCTAGACTACTGGGTCAGAGCATCTCCAAAACTCCGGCTCTTGGGGGCTGTTCCCAGTCTGCAGTGGTCAGTGTGTATATATATATATATATATATATATATATATATATATATATATGAAAATTGATCCAAGGAAGGAACAGTGGTGAACCGGCAACAGGGTCATGGGCAGCCAAGACACACACACATATACATATGTATATATTTATACAGTGCAACCTCGATACTCGCGGGGGTTATGTTCTATGACCGCTCGCAAGTAACAAAAGATTGTCAGGTTTTGACTCTCTCCTTTTGATGGTTCCTTTTTCAAGGAGAATTGTACATGTACTGTTAGCTCAAAAACAAAGCTATATATATATATATATATATATATATATATATATATATATATATATATATATATATATATATATACATACACAGGGGCGTAGATTACGCGGGGGACGCGGGGGATTTACCCCGCACTTTTTATAAAAAGTTATTTCGTCCCCCTCACTTTTTTAGTGGAGGGGGAAAAAAAACAGGTAACACTACACATTTCGTCCCCCCCACTTTTGATGTATGTTTGAAAGTGTACCACTAACAATTATTCAGTTGCATTTGTTTCATGGACTTTATCAGATATTTTCAAACAATTAAATCTTTCAGTCATGCTGTGGAGTATCTGTTTATAGAGTATCATGACTCAGCAGAGACAAAATGATTAACACACACAGCACGCCATGAATTCAAATTAAGACCAAAAACAGCCATGTTGTATTTTAAACTTCTCAGTTGTGCTGTTTTTTTGGTGCAAGTGTAAAACCATTGTGATTTAAAGCGCAGTGTAATCTTAATAATGACTTTTAGAGCTGGAAGAGTAAATGCTTACTTTGTTCAGCTTTTTCTCTATTTCCTTTGTTCCATCTTGGGTCTGAGCAGATTTCCAGCGAAAAGCACCATACCTCCTGTTAGAAACATTTTAAACCATGTGACCTTTAAATAAACAGTCATTGTGATTTTCAAACACTGCATCATACTTAAAACAAGCCAAACAAGTAGCAGTGCTAGAGAGAAATTATTATTAAAGCTGAAACAAGAACCTTCAGTAAATAACAATGGCAATTAAAATATACTGTCATCAAAATTGAGAGAGAAAAAAGAGAAAAAAAAAGAGAAAAATAAGTGAAAGAGTGCAAAAGGAAAAAATATTGATAGCAAAACAGATGGAGACAGATAGTAACAAGAGACAGAGAGAAAGGGAGTTTCTGTTTGTGTGTGTGTGTGTGTGTGTGTGTGTGTGTGTGTGTGTGTGTGTGTGTGTCCGTCCACTCTGCTTTTCAGCTGGTCCTCAGTGAGAGAGAGTTTAGGGCAAAGAATTAAAAGACACTGAGAGCTGAACACAGAAATGTGACAGTGTGCTATCATCAGGCAGATTAACACACACACACAAGCCTGAGACTATTTGCATATTCAGGTGAAGAGCTGTGCAATGTAGAGCTTTGTATATCAAATGTTTGTATGTGTGTGTGTGTGTGTGTGTGTGTGTGTGTGTGTGTGTGTGTGTTTGTTTGTTTGCATTTACAAACAATGACTAAAGATCATCCAATAAACTCAGCCTGTCACTATTGTCATATGATTTCCCTCTGTATAGTTATATACAGTGAGGAAAAAAAGTATTTGAACACCCTGCTATTTTGCAAGTTCTACCACTTAGAAATCATGGAGGGGTCTGAAATTGTCATCGTAGGTGCATGTCCACTGTGAGAGACATAATCTAAAAAAAGAAAATCCAGAAATCACAATGTATGATTTTTTAACTATTTATTTGTATGATACAGCTGCAAATAAGTATTTGAACACCTGAGAAAGTCAATGTTAATATTTGGTACAGTAGCCTTTGTTTGCAATTACAGAGGTCAAATGTTTCCTGTAGTTTTTCACCAGGTTTGCACACACTGCAGGAGGGATTTTGGCCCACTCCTCCACACAGATCTTCTCTAGATCAGTCAGGTTTCTGGCCTGTCGCTGAGAAACACGGAGTTTGAGCTCCTCCAAAGATTCTCTATTGGGTTTAGGTCTGAGACTGGCTAGGCCATGCCAGAACCTTGATATGCTTCTTACAGAGCCACTCCTTGGTTATCCTGGCTGTGTGCTTCGGGTCATTGTCATGTTGGAAGACCCAGCCTCGACCTATCTTCAATGCTCTAAGTGAGAAAAGGAGGTTGTTCCCCAAAATCTTGCAATACGTGGCCCCGGTCATCCTCTCCTTAATACAGTGCAGTCGCCCTGTCCCATGTGCAGAAAAACACCCCAAAGCATGATGCTACCACCCCCATGCTTCACAGTAGGGATGGTGTTCTTGGGATGGTACTCATCATTCTTCTTCCTCCAAACACGTTTAGTGGAATTATGACCCAAAAGTTCTATTTTGGTCTCATCTGACCACATGACTTTCTCCCATGACTCCTCTGGATCATCCAAATGGTCATTGGCAAACTTAAGACGTGCCTGGACATGTGCTGGTTTAAGCAGGGGAACCTTCCGTGCCATGCATGATTTCAAACCATGACGTCTTAGTGTATTACCAACAGTAACCTTGGAAACGGTGGTCCCAGCTCTTTTCAGGTCATTGACCAGCTCCTCCCGTGTAGTTCTGGGCTGATTTCTCACCTTCCTTAGGATCATTGAGACCCCACGAGGTGAGATCTTGCATGGAGCCCCAGTCCGAGGGAGATTGACAGTCATGTTCAGCTTCTTCCATTTTCTAATGATTGCTCCAACAGTGGACCTTTTTTTAACAAGCTGCTTGGCAATTTCCCCGTAGCCCTTTCCAGCCTTGTGGAGGTGTACAATTTTGTCTCTAGTGTCTTTGGACAGCTCTTTGGTCTTGGCCATGTTAGTAGTTGGATTCTTACTGATTGTATGGGGTGGACTGGTGTCTTTATGCAGCTAACGACCTCAAACAGGTGCATCTAATTTAGGATAATAAATGTAGTGGAGGTGGACATTTTAAAGGCAGACTAACAGGTCTTTGAGGGTCAGAATTCTAGCTGATAAACAGGTGTTCAAATACTTATTTGCAGCTGTATCATACAAATAAATAGTTTAAAAATCATATATTGTGATATCTGGATTTTTTTTTTAGTTTATGTCTCTCACAGTGGACATGCACCTACGATGACAATTTCAGACCCCTCCATGATTTCTAAGTGGGAGAACTTGCAAAATAGCAGGGTGTTCAAATACTTATTTTCCCCAATGTATGTAATAAACTGCACATGTTCATCGATTAAAAGATGTATGCTTTAAACACATAAATGTTTATTCCATCAATGTGAATCCCTGAAAGAGACATGGCTCCCTAGTGGATCCACAAAGCTCGTTTTTCCTATCTGTCACCTAATCACAGTCCACCTTTTTATTTTAAAACAGATTTTATATTAATGTGGTGCACTGGATGTAGTCAGTTTCAAAAATGTTGTAACAAAGTGTAAAATGTAAATAAAACAGAATGCAATGATATGCATATCTCATACATTCAATTCACAATAGAACATAGAAATCATCAAAGGTTAGAACTGATGAAATGTACCATTATGAAGGGGAAAAATTATCATTTTGAATTTGATAACTGTGACACTTCTCAAAAAAGTTGAGACAAAGTTTGGGGCAACAAAAGTCTGGAAAAACTAAGTATTTGAAAAATCAACAGGAAAAACATTTTGCAGCTAATTAGGTTAATTGACAACAGGTCATTAGGATGATTGGGTATAAATAGTTTGTATCATATGCTGCGTTTACACTTAACATTAAAATATGATCACCGTGATCCGATCAAGCAGGTCGGATCAATAGTCAATCAGGACATGGCGTGTTTACACTTGGCAACATCAACTTCTTTATCTGAATAACAGATCAGATTTGTCTTTGCCACGCAATATTTAAATAAATCCGCTGAAGATGCAGAGTGCAGTGTTGAAAAGAAGCAATGGGCTTTCTTTTGAAAACCATTTTTAGTCACGGGACATTTAACAAATCTTAAATCTTAAAATGGGGAGGATGAGGTGATTGCAGTAGTAATAACGTGGATAGAATCCGTTGTGAAAATGATCAAAAGAAACCTATGGATCCAAGAATGTTGCCAGCTGTGGTGGGAGGTTCTTTACAGAGAATAAGTGTTCTGCAACTTTTGGGTGGGCAGGCAAACTTACTACTATATTTGCAATGTACTCCACCCTTGATTGTACCACAAAATAAACACCCAGCTGCGTGCAGCGGTAAAGAAAGGACCGGGCTTTGCGTGACATGGACCTTCAAATGCAGACACAATGGCTGGATTGCGTTTACATTACACTAAGATCCGATCATAATGTGTCCTTAACTACCTCCGGACCAGGTCACGCTGAGATAACATTCCGATCAAAAGTGTGTTTACACTGTGTATGTGGACAACATCCAGATGCAGGTCGCATGTTAATGCCAAATGTAAATGCAGCCTATGGCAGAGTCTCTCAGAAGTAAGGATGGGCAGAGCTTTGCCAATCTGTGAGAGACTGTGTCTACAAATTGTAGGACAATTTTAAGATATTGTCCCTTAATATAAGAATAAGAATAATGTCCCTCGAAATAAGATTGTAAAACAGTTAATCATCTCATCATTTACAGTACATGTTATCAAAAGTTTCAAAGAATCTGCAGAATTCTCTGTGATATAATATATGATATATGATATAATATTGGGTGCTAGTATATTTGGCCCTTAGGCATCACTGCATTTAAAACAGACGTTTTACATTATGTACTGAAAATGATGAGATATTCAACTCTTCCCAACTTTCCTGAGACGTGTTGCAGCCATTGATTTAAAAATGACAATTTTTTTTCCTTAAAATGGTATATTTTAAGGATTAAACAGTTGCCTCAAAAAGGACTGCAATTATAAATCACAACAGTGTACCCTGAAAAAGCGAGATCGTGTCACATAATGCATGAGAGTGCAATCTGCATAGAAGAAAAAAAACGGTTTGTAGAAAACAGTTTCATTTCATTACGCTATGTTAATTTAGCACTGTCGTTGCACCTTTTTAATTCTCACATCAGCTGCAAAACAACCAGGACATAAAGACATTAAACCATGGCTAAGTTCATCCCAACCCTTGCTTGACCTCAGCAGTGATTCATCACGACGGAGTGTGTACACCACAAACATGTCTCTCCTTCACACCGGATAAGTTATGAGCTCATATATCCTGATTTAAACTCCTAAAAGGGCCACACTATAATTCCACACCCAGGTCACATCCGAATGTTATTAATGAAATTCTGTGAAGGGTTATCTAGAGGGGGAGGAGGAGGGAACCGCCGAAGTAATAACTCCAGAGTTTGTTTACTTTTTGTCTAAAAAGCTAATTTTCCTGCATAAATTTGGGCTCCATTTGATCACTTGTTGCTTTCCAGTGAATTTGTATCCATTTAGCATTCATAAAAAAAATCTAAGTATATAATCCTGAGTATAACATCCTGAGATGTTACCACATTGTGGTTCATGATAACTAGCTATATCACTGATCAGCGACAGCACAAGTGGCCTTATTAGTACAGTAGTAACTCAATGGTGTGACTATGGTTCTGTCAAAAGACTGTGTATGATTACGGGAGTAGCACACATTATGCAGTGAATACATCCTCCAAGTGTTTTACACCACCCCTGGAAGTTAGAGTGAAACTAAGCTAATAAAATAAAACTTCTTTAAAAAATGTATTGCAAATATTGCTTTATATTTCAGGACATTATGCTGTTGGAAGAGCTCCACAACAAATGTATGTTAAATTGCTATAGTGAGATGAGAGAGGACTGTGTTATATTTTCAGCAGTAGAAACCATGATATACTAGGTCAAACCATTATATACTAGGTGTGTTATGGTTGTATCTTCATTAAAAGTGAAGCCAATGGCCTCCAATTACTACCACATGCATATGTCACTTACTCTCTCTCCACTTTCTCACGGCTCATGACTTCTCGGAGTTGCTGCAGACGGTTCTCCATGCCCTTGTTGTCCTGGCTAAGCTGTGCAGTCTCCATACGCAGCTCACGC
This sequence comes from Silurus meridionalis, assembly GCF_014805685.1. NCBI lineage: Eukaryota > Metazoa > Chordata > Actinopteri > Siluriformes > Siluridae > Silurus > Silurus meridionalis. The sequence continues at coordinate 20,097,232 of NC_060896.1, read as the reverse complement.
AAATTTCTGCAGAACACATAATGCACTTTACACACATAAAACCTTAATCAGGGAAGCAGTGAGTCAGGCGGTCTCATGACAAGATGCCTCAAATCTGACAAAATAATTTAGACCAATTTGTTACAGTAGGTTGAAGATCTGTCTGTCACATTCCACAGATTAACACGAGTGTGATTAACACATCAGATTTGATTCATCATTTATACTAATAATAATGCAAAACATAAAAAACAAAAACAATGAACCAAAAGTGGTACTCAACCTGACTTTCAGCTTTACAGATTTGGACTTGTTGGGAAGAACCACAAAGTTGTTCGAATTCATGGCTTTTGATTCACCTTCCTGCTGTAGAAGATTTAGGTTATTATTATTATTTATTTTATTTATTTTATTAAGAAAACTAGAGGTAGATTATTTGTAATGAATAGTATAGATAACACAGTAAAGATAGTATTGATAACACACACAGATGTGTGTGTGTGTGTGTGTGTGTAATATTTAAATAGTATATAACATATAAATATTAAATGATACAGTAAAACATATGTCAAAGTATACAGATGCATACAGAATGTTTAATAAGCGCTAGGACTGTATATAAAAACACATTTATATTATTTATATTATATTGTTATATATTATTTAATAATTATATTATAATATATACATTATATTTAATATATACTTAATAAAAGAGCGGAGCTCTGTCAGCTCAAACAATATTGAATCGAATACCATGTTCTAGTCATTCCTAGCGCCCTATACTGTAGTTAACACGGTATCTCACGTTAAATGTCGGTAAAAGTTTATTCATACCTGAAAGACGGGACACGAAGGTAAAAAAGTAAGATGAAGTTTTATATATAAAAATAATTTTTAATCAATCAGTTTCTGAAGCGAGATCTCTAACTCAAAGAACAGTTTAACACACCTCGAGCAAACTGTTTACTACCGTAACTATGGCAACTGTCAGCTCTCGCGAGAGTAAGCACGATATTTCCGCTACGTAAAAAAAAAAAAAAAAAGAAAAAGAAAAGAGGATTGTAATTGACCAATAGGAAACGTGCGCTACACACATGCATACATATTTTATATATATATATATATATATATATATATATATATATATATATATATATATATATATATATATATATATTTATATATATATATATATATATATATATATATACACACACATATGAGGACAGTGTGACAGCAGTGAAGTGTGCCGAGGAACAACAGACTGGTTCAAGTGGAGGTTGGTTGTGGTTGCAGGGAGAAGAAGTGGAGAAGGTGGAGGAGTTCAGGTTTAGAGAAGTAAACAAAAGAGTACAGGCAGGGTGGAGTGGGTGGAGAAGAGTGATAACAGGAGTTATTTGTGATAGAAGAGTATCTGCAAGAGTAAAAGGGAAAGTTTTTAGAACTGTGGTGAGATCTGTGATGTTGTATGGTTTAGAGACAGTGGCATTTAGTAAAAGACAGGAGGTGGAGCTGGAGGTAGCAGAGCTGAAGATGTTGAGGTTTCGTTGGGAGTGATGAGGATGGACAGGATTAGAAATGAGTTTATTAGAGGGACAGCACATGTAGGACATTTTGGAGACAAGGTGAGGGAGGCGAGATTGAGATGGTTTGGACATGTGCAGAGGAGGGACATGGGGTATATCGGTAGGAAAATGCTGAGGATGGAGCTACCAGGAAGGAGGAAAAGAGGAAGGCCAAGGAGAAAGTTTATGGATGTGGTGAGGGAAGACATGCAGGTAGTTGGGTTGAAAGAGGCAGATGTAGAGGACAGGGGGTATGGAGACAGATGACCGCTGTGGCGACCCCTAATGTGAGAAGCGGAAAGAAGAAGATGATTCTATATTTTTGTGTGATGTTCTGTACATTGTGGCTTTAAAATGTTGAGGGATGGTTTCACGACTACCTGGTGTCGTTCACAACGACATATTTATAAATATGAAATCATATTCAATGATTTTTTATTCTTCATCCCAAATGTGATGAAAATTGTGCCTTGGTACATGTGAAGAAGTGCAATATAATGAAATAAAATGTTTCTCAGCGCTTCCAAAACTGCTGATCTCCTGGAATTTTAACCAAAAAATAAAATAAATAAAAACAGTCTCTAGAGGGTAAACAGATTGGTGCAAAAAAACACATTTGGTGAGGGGCGATTCTGAGAAAGGTGCAATAGGCAGCCTCCAGTAGGTCTGTGTAGTAAATGTACTGTTTAAGATAAAAATAAGTAAAAGCCTTTATATATAAATAGACATGAGTCACAATACACATGTAGGAAGTATGTGTGTCAAATAGCAAAGTCAGAAGGTCAGCCTGATCTCGTGTGGCCTGAACGACCTTGATAACCAAAGCAAATCGGTGATCTAAAGTTATGGGGAGACATCTAGTGATGGTAACGAGTGTTTGAGTGAGCAATACCAATTAGAATCAGCTAATTAGAGGCCCACTCTTGGGGCTTTTAAGAGGTTGCACTATGGTCAGCTCTTCAGGGTGCGCTCTCAAGACCAACCTTTTTTAATGCTCATTTTTACCTTTGTAACAAGGTTTCTTTGTGACTTTGGGACGTTTGGGTTCTTAGCTTATGCTCAAAATAAGCTAAGAGAGAGAGGAAACAGTCATTCCCCACAAAAACTGGAATCTAGCAAACTTGCTTTTGTATGCTGATACAAACTTTGGTCTTACTAATTTCCCCAGACAACAATAAGCCATATTATTGAAGTTTGTACCTAATTAAGAGACCATGGTGCTACAGATATTGTGCTGGAAACACAAAAGGGATCCTGGACTGTCTTAAATAACACAAGGTGTTTTCCCCACAATGTACAGTGCATTAAGAAAGTATTCACAGTGCTTCACATTTTCCAAATTGTATTTTTATTGATTTTTTTATTTTGTTATATTCCAAAATAAATTAAAATAATTATTTTACCGAAAATTCTACAGATAATACCCCATAATTACAATGTAAAAGAAGATTGTTTAAAATCTTGGAAATGTGTTTAAATAAATAAATGAATCACATGTACATATGTATTCACAGCCTTTGCCTTGACACTCAAAATTGAGCTCAGGTACATCCTGTTTCCACTAAACATCCTTGAAAAGTTTCTACAATTTGATTGGAGTCTACCTGTGGTAAATTCAGATAATTGGACATGATTAGGAAAGTCACACACCTGTCTATATAAGCCTCACAGTTAACAGTGCATGTAAGAGCACAAACCAAGCCAAGTGCCAAGAATTGTCTGTAGATCACTGAGTCAGGATTGTATCGAGGCACAGCTCTGGGAAAGGGTACAGAAAAATCTTAGCAGCATTTAATGTCACAAATGAGCACAGTGAACTCCATCATCCGTAAATGAAACACAATTGGAACCACTAGGACTCTTCCTAAAGCGGGTCAAACTATGTGATCGGTAAGAAGGGCCTTAGTCAGTATTTCTTTAAGGAGAGAGTAGAACCTTACAGAAGAACAACCATCTCTGCAGCATTCCACCAATCAGGACAGTATGGTAGAGTGGCCAGACGGAAGCCCATCCTCAGTAAGAGGCACATGGCAACTTGCCAGGTGTTTGCCAAAAGGTTGTAACTTTTGGAAAGTTTAATATCTTGTTGTGAAATTAAGGAAACTTGGACTATATAAGACCAGACAAAGACAAGGTTTAAAAAGAGACACTGTGCTGGTAATTTCTCTACTTATATAAAATCGAAAACCAGATAGCAGAACAGACAAAGCAACAAAGTTAATCCTTCTATTCTTTTTTAGGCCCCTCTTAGTCAGTTTTCTCTCTGAATCCCCAAATATCTGACTAGTTGATACATATTTGAAAATAATAGCACAATGCTTTTTTGAAGGCTATTAGAGTTTATCACTTAATTACACCGCTATTTTGTGTCCAGCTTGTTTAAGATAGCATAGTATTTTCTTTTTAGCATACTGTGGTCTCATCCTGTTGACTGACATGTGGAAAGCTGTGATAACAAAAGAATAATGCATTTTGCCAAAAAAAGTGCATTGCAAATGCAAACATATCCATGCGGTTTAGGAGATAAATTGCCTTTATCACTGTCCCAAAGAACAGAGGTTGCCCAGTTGCAAGTGGCATATTCAGAAGTATTTTTGCTTCTTACCTCATAAATCTCCAAAGTGAAACTCTTCCTGTGGCGATTCCCGTTCCTTGAACATAACAAAATTTTTAAAATGAACTCAGTGCTATGTTAAACAAGGAGTCCAACACTGATTAAACATTATTTAAAATGGATGCATATGTTATCTTGGACTTTACAGCAGTTACAGCTGTGGAGCTTTTATTTGAAATTGTATTTAACCATTGATTATAAGCAGATTCCCTTGACTGCAATGCTTGTTACACTAGTTTGAGGCTTCAGCAACCAACATGTCATCATTTGAATCCTGTGTTACAGAATGTATCTTGAATGTCACTGTTTACATAGATTACATAATCATTTAGAGTAATGATTGTCAAAAGCATTTATAAGACATGGGGCTTGAGATCCTTGAGACAGATAGGACTCACATAAAATCCAAAAAGTGTTCAATTGGATGAGTAGAAGTGTAGTGTCTGGGCTTCCATTTGGGTTACAGGAGATCCATTCCAGAATTAATAAAAATACAGCATTGGCTATGAAGATTGTACATATATTTTCAGTTGACTAAAGGCTGGGTAGTGAGGGTATATTGCATCAGGGGCATAGTTCAATGTCAGCTATTAATGATGATGAGGCTGGTCAAACCAATAGAAACACAGGATGATTCCCAATTGTGAGGTTTCCAATAAGAAAGTTTGTTTTCTTACCAGCAGTTTATTTTTGTTTATATAGACTCCCTGTACCCCAACAGCGAGAGACAGACACTTGGCAGATTTTGCAAGATATTCCCACACATACATGGCAAGTTGCTTAAACCCGACACTGAGGAAGAAAAGCTTAAAATGTTGTTGCTTTCTTTTGAGTTTCGAAGGGCACTAAAATGTTTGGCACATATAAGCAGGAGCCCTGAACTCAGTTAAAATTCCACCTGCCCATCCAGTCTTCCCCCACACCCTGACACACTGTGGTTCTCCACGTGGTTGTAAAGAGAGGTTATTTGAGTCACTGTAGGCTTCCTTTCGGCTTTAACCAACCTGCGCATTATGCTTTAACCTCTCCCCTTGTACAACTGTCACTCAGTGGGTGTTTTCTCTTTTTTTTTTACATTCTTTGTAAACCTTAGAAACTGCAGTGCAAGCAGTATCAGCAGTTTCTTAAATACTCAAACCAGTTCATCTAGCATTATTTTCTAGTTGTATTACAAAATCAAATTTATATATACACACACGTGTGTATATACAGTATATATACACCAACCAGGCATAACATTGACAGTTTAACATAATGACCAGTGCAGTGAATAACACTGATTTTGGATTTTGTTTTCCCACAATAATAAAAACCTTCATTTAAAAACTGCATGTTGTGTTCACTTGTGTTATCTTTTACTAATATTTAAATTAGTTTGATGATCTGAAACATTAAGGTGTGAGAAACATGCAAAAAAAATAAAAAAGAAATCAGACACTTTTTCACACCACTGTGTTGTGTGTGTGTAAATATATATATATATATATATATATATATATATATATATATATATATATATATATATATATATATATATACTGTATGTGTGTGTATATATCAATGGTGTATTTAAAAACAAGAATGAATGTGTGCATCAGTGCATGTAGTTCATATTTTTCTTTGTAGAATGGATAATCGAGATGAAAGTTATACTCATGCTTTAACAATCTTCTCATTATATTTTACATCAAGATGATAAAAAGTCTCTAGTTAGGATAAATAATCCATTACCAAAATACATTAAAGCACTCATGACACACAATCCATCTTTGTACATTTATAAATTGGCCTGGTAGTGGAAACCCACTTACTATGTCTTACTGATAGCTCTTTTCCCATTCACTGAGCACTGGGGTGTGGGGGTTGGTACACTCTCCAACTTTGTCTCATTGCTTCATGAGAACTACTATATTATATGAGTTCTTTCTAACATCCATTTTCATTTTTACTTCAGGCATCCTCGCACTGTTATCCCACCTTTGTACTCCTGCTTTGTTGATGTTGGCCAGGTTCATTAGAAGAAATAAAAAGTTTTAGGAAATCTGTGCCCACTGTAGCCTCAGATTGCTTTTGAAACCTGTTTTGGCCTCTCTCTTTTGCAAGAGTGTCAAAAATCACTTTACTGACTGTTTAAAAAAATCCCAGAATATCATCAGTTTAGAACATCCAACAGCAGTCCAACAATGTAAAAAACAAAGCCACAAAGATCAGATTGGCCTTCTGACATGTGATTGGCTGATTATATAATTACATTACTTAATGAAGTGGCCAGTGAGTGTTTATAAAGGATATGTCTATGTATTTATTCAAATAGTTTTTGAGTGGGACATACTTCTGATAGTTGTTTTATATATAACCTGGTATCAGGTATCTTTCAGTGAAAAAATAAAAGTAAATGTCAGGCATCAAATGTCATCGCAAATGATCCCGAAAATTATATACAGTTCATTTTTCTGTAGACAATACATTTACACTTGTCATGTAATACAATAAATGTAGTCTTATAGCTTTCCTACAGTTCAGCTACAGGTTTCTACAGACAGATCACAAGCCATACGGGTGGGCAAACACATCTCATCTTTCCTCACACTCAGCACTGGAGCTTTTCAGAGTTGTGTTCTGACTCCCCTGCTGTACTCACTGTACACATATGATTGTGGTGGGCCTGATCTCCAACAACGACGAGAAGCTGTACCTACAGGGGATGAAAAACCTAGAAAGATGGTAACAGGAGAACAATCTTCTCCTGAAAGTCAGCAAGCCTACGGAGTTAATAGTTGACTTCAACATGAAGCAGGAGCGGTAATAACAACCACTAAAGATCATCGGGACCCCAGTGGAGAGAGCGAACAGTTTCCGGTACCTAGGTGTTCACATCACACAGGACCTGTCACATCAACACATCAACACAACACCTTGGTACTGTCACATCAACACCCTGGTGAAGCAGGCCTGGCAGCATCTATATCATCTGAGACGCCTAAGGGACTTTAAACTACCCTCTCAGGTGCTAATGACTTTCTACACCTGCACCATTGAGAGCGTCCTGACAGTTAGCATCACTTCCTGGTTCGGGAACAGCACCATGCAGGACAGGCGAGACCTCCAGAGGCTGGTGCGGTCAGCTGAATGTACCACACGCACCAAGCTCCCTGGCCTGCAGGACATCTACAGCACATAGTGCTGGACCAGGAGAAAGGATGATTATAAAAGACTGCAGCCATCCCAACAATGGACTTTTTTTTTTTTTTTTGCATTCAGGGAAGTGCTTCCACTCCTTGAAGGGAAACACAGAGGGAATGATAAGGAGTTTCTTCCTGCTCGGTGTCTAAGCCAGGAAACTCCTAGTACCTGAAATTCTCTCTCTGTCTCACTTTTCCTTCGCTGCTTCATTATTTTTGCACTATTGAAATGTCACTTTAATTCTGGAGTCACTTTAACTATGGACTGAGACAGACTGAGTGACACAATGTCACTTTTTTTTTTCTTTCTAACATGTTTGTATGTATGTATGTAGGTTACATTCCAACACTGAGCACGATAAACCGCCACCCCAAAAAAGATATTTTATGTATACAGTACTGTACTGTTAACATTTTACTTAATTTTATAATTAATAATTATTTTTATTAATAAATGTAATTATTTTAACATAAAACTTTGTTTTTTGGTCTATTGTGCTATCCATGAGAGACTGGTAAAATCAGCCAAACTTACTGTTCCGTGATAAACCAGGGGCACGAGACTGAAACTGCGGTAAAGCGGGGGATTACAGTATATTATTTTTAACCTTATTTTCCTACTTTTAAGTTTGCATACTTTATACTTTATTTTATTTTAATTTATTTTCTTTTATCCTTATATTCTATTTCTATTTTTCATGTTTACATGTTTGACAGTCGTAAAAAAAAATTCACAATATGTCGTACTCTGTATGAATGTGTATGTAACAAATAAAATTTGAATTTGGTTTCATAATATTTAGCTACATTTTGGGTACACTGTTTGTACAGTACATATAGTATAGCTTAATAAAGTTTAAATACTTTTCCTTTAATTCTTTGTTCAGTTAACCTAGACCTTTTTGCTGTACAGTCTATAAATTCATGTACATAACATTTTTTATTTAATTCATAATTACAGTACAGTTGCATTCCATTTAGTGTGTCATTTTCATACATTGCAATGACAGCATGGTGACCGATCTCATACAGTTCAGTTTCACTTTTAATACAGTTTATTTAAATTGGAGTTCCAGGTTTCACTTAGTTTAGTTACAGATTGTGTATACTATAGTTTAATCCCTTTTTTTCTTTAGTTACTTTACAACTTAGTGGCAGTTTGCAGTGGTGTCTCAGTTGTAAACTGCTGTTTGGTACTGATGAAAAGGTCTATGGCTTATGACCAAGCTGCCACTTACTCCTGCTGTATCATGATTGACCTTGCACTTTGGCCTTACTTTTTTAACCATCAGGGTTCTGTGACGAATTTCATTGCACCAAATTGTTTATATATGATTTAAATAAAGGCTTTTTCTAGAAAGGTAACAATATTGGCACAGTACATTTACAATACTATACAAAATCGTAATCATACATGTTTCCGCAGCTCTACAAAGCATAAAAAAGTCAAGACAAACTATGACAAATTTTATTTCCCTGAACTGTTGACAAAAACATGACAAAAGTAAAATGACATACGTGATGTTACCTACCACCCACGTCAATGTCCAGACTGAACAAATGATGCTGGATTGATTGTGCGAAACTTTGTGTGGCATGAGAAATAGAACACAACAAATGTTTCTTTTAGCAGCATACAATTTCACAACACAAAGAGAACAAATAGTGTAAGAAAGACTTTAACTGGTTTTCAAGTCGTAAGAACGTAGCTGCATAGAGGCTGTTTTTCCGATTGCATGTTCTTGGTTCAGTGTTGAATAAATACTGGCACCTCAGGCTGTGTAAAAACCCTAACCATGTGCTGCAAAACTGTTCACTTTCAGTTTGTTCTGCTAATAATTGACAAATGTGCACATATTGCTTTTTTTTACGTATTGTATTGATTAAAACAAATCTATGTTAGTCAAAATTAAATGGACTAAAGCTAAACATGTGTAATGAGTGATACAATTTTATGATTATGATAAAATTATATATACATATTTGTCAAAAGATGCACAAGTGACACATTTACATACACTTTTTGACTTTTAAACACACCAAAAGATAAGGGAGTCAATTAAGATCTTTTTAGGGACCTGCTAGTATGAGTGTGGGATTACGAGTGAGAAATATGAAGAACATAGAAAGCAGACAAGCATGAAAGGCGCTCTGATCTAGGACTCTGCTTTATTTGGCCCACAGGGGTGACACACTGGTGTCTTTCAGATAGAAGCGGCTGATCGAGAGATGGATTGGTGATATTGGAACCAGCAGGAGGGAAATTTCAGCCCCAATAACAAAAGCCTCATAAGGAGTAAGGGCAAGAGCAAAGAAAGAATAAAGAACTCTATTGTGATAGCCAAAAAAAAAAGAAAAAGTGTGTAAAGAAGATTGAACTGCAGGTATATTATGTAAGGATGTGACCCAAATTGTTCTCCATATACATAGTTCTTTTTTCTATAAAATGTAGATTATGCAACACGTTTGGTGTCTGAAGCTTCTTAATTTTGTACTTTATTTGTGTCAAATCACACACTTAACAAAATACATTATTGTTTACCAATGTGACACCATTTGCGGCAAATTTGTCACATGACTCACCTACATCCGCTACCTGCTTAAAAGGGCTGCTCCGGCCGCTAACACATAATACATTACCGCTAAATTCAAACCCCCAAGCTAGCAAAATGAACAAAAAATATGCACGCTGCTCACAAAATAAATTTACGTTTATTATTATATTGAGAAAATTCCGGTCGTATCCTTTTATTTTGCTGTATTTATCTACCACACCCTAAAGGCCGGTCTCTAAAAATATTTTCTGACATTAATCCGGTCCATGGAGCAGAAAAGGTTGGGGACTGCTGTATTACAGGACACCATGCAGACAAGCATTTACACACCAATCCAGATCTGGGATTTTGAGAGTTGGAAGAAAACCAAAGAACTCAGGGGACACACAAACAGGGTTCATGCGCATTAACTCCCCAGTGGCAGTAACCTGAGCTCAGGTTCAAACCTGATAGAGGTTAGAGGCTACCCACTGCACCACTATACTACCTTGTACAATAATTTCTGTAGTAAACTTAATTTTTATTTTTTACAAATCATCATTTTTAACTATATCCTGAACAACTTATAAGGTTAATGATATGTAATGATATAGTCGAAGAGATTAGTTTGCAGAAAAGGTTTACTTGCAATGCAAAAAAAATAAATAAATCATAAAGCAATGTCATAGAGCAGGGGTGCCCAATACGTTGATCGTGATTTACCGGTCTATCGCTAAGGTAGTGTGGGTCACGTGACATAAAAAGAAAATCGATATTTACTTATATATTTTTATAGTAGGTAGATCATTTTGACGTGGTCATTTTATAAGTAACTTGCATGCTGAAAAGTGTGTCATAGAGCGTAGTGGAACTGTAGCTCAGAATTTAAATCTCAACACTACCACATCTGGGCCCTTGAGCTAATTATATAAATGAGATCATTCTGGATAAACGTGTCTGTTACATGCCATAAATGTTCATAACCCTGAATATGAGCAAAACCAAGGTAAACAACAATAATAAATGTAGAAGACAAAAATGGAAAGAGTGACATGACCCATGAGTTTATATGCACATGCCTATTATAGTGAATGTGAATCAGGTGTGCAAACAAACATGTGACATGGTTTACTAAGGTGCATGACGTTGTGGGAAATGTTCCTGGCAGGTACATGGTGTGATGTTTAAAACCTGCAGGTTGAACAATACTAAACAAATTCTTTTCCCTTACTTGTGATTAGCATTAGCTTCATCAATTCAAATTCGAAGCACTTTGGGGTTGAAATACTTTTATATACATCAAACTATGTCTATGTACTATATTTCTTTATTTGTTTATATTTAAGACAATGGCTTCGTAAAGAAATGCTGCAGGAACTTCAGCATATTTTACTCTACTAATACTAATTAGTGTTCAAACCACACACATCATCTATTGGTGATATCCAATTATCTAAAATAATGAAGTCTAATGTCAACAAGGCATTTTAATCTACTTGCAATAATCTCTTGAATCCTTCTTTAAGAATTATGTGCTAATTTACCTCACAGAAGTAAACTGAAATAACTCCATAATTTAAGGAATGTGTATATGTGTAAAGGTACTGTAATAAGGGACAGTGCAAATGGAAGAGTGGGTAATAGTATTGTGTGTGTGTGTGTGTGTGTGTGTGTGTGTGTGTGTGTGTGTGTGTGTGTGTGTGCGTTTGGAAGGGTGCTGACACTGCAGCACTTTTTTCCTGCTGATTGGACTCAGGCTTAGATGGATTTAATCTCAGGGCAGAGAGATGAACCTGCGTGGCAGAGGCCCAGCCTGTATTATTACAACCAGAGGAGAAGTGCAGGAGAAGAAACTAAGCAAGAGAAAATGATAAAGACTGAGCTATGATCTTTATTTCTTTTAGTCAATAACAAAATAAGAAGAGCAATGGAACATGGTTTGCATTATCATCACAATTACTTTGGTCACTACTGAGATTATGGTTATTTATAAAACTGGGTGCTCTGCATCTCAAGGGGGGTTTCTAATGTAGCAAGAAAAAGGTTTGGAAAGCTGTTTATTCAAAACGTATTAAATAATAGAATCTTAATGGCATTCATTGCTGCATTCAATAAACATTAATCAGATTTTTTTGTGTCCAATCCCTTAATGAATTCGGCAGTATTCCTTGAGAAATGTATTTATAAATGAAGATCTGAATCTGTATAATTGGTCCCTTCAGATGAAGCTAATATTTCAGAAAGAAAAATTTGTAGTCCTGCATTACCACCATAGCTGTGTAATTGTGATGGTGTATGGGTGCAACAAAACCTTTACTTAAACTCCGAAAGACATTCTCTAATGACTGTTATATTATTAGATTGTTTTTATATTGTGTGACAGCTGTTGTTTTAGATGTTTTATTTCAAACCTTTCATTCAAAATTTACCAGATGTTCTACCGTGCTCATTCTATTTTGTGAGTTTTGACCGAATGGTTTTAATGTTCCCTTTCAGAAACTGGAGCGTCGCAATGCTTTGGTAACACTTCCACGTTGTCCACGCTCTGAATCACGTGTGTAATCTATCAAATGGAAGGCACAGCGTCACCAGCGGGAAGATGTCATGACCAGGAAGCTAAAAAAAGCACATGGAGTAAAGCTTCTGGTGCCAGCTTCTGTTTGTTCATGCGCTCTGTGTGTATTTCTATGTCAATTGTTTGTCAATTGTTTGTCCAAAAATATGAAGGCATTCAAAAAGGTTAAGCACACTTCCTGGTTGTGTTCCCCCCCTACATCACTATATTACGGGGTGGGAGTACACACAGCCTTTGTGTGGCTTGCCTGGAAGCGAAACACGCTAACTCGGTTCTCGAGGGTTGCAGTGGTTAGCGAGCCCGAGAGCTAGGAGCTCATTAAGGTTGTAACATGTGCCGTAGAGAAGCTGGATCTAGCTTGGCCGGCCGATATTTGGAAAGCCCCTCAATCCAGTAAGCTCGACAAGGAGAACCTCCAAGGAGAGGAGAGCCTTTCTTGGCCCGCCCCTTTAGCCCCAAGAAGGCGTTCTACTCAAACATCATGGGGCATAGAAAATACAATTATGGAGCCATGCCTCGAGTTGAAGAGATGCTAGCCAGCTAAACCCTTTAGGCCCCAACACTACCCACCAAGCTCCTGCATACTGCATCAGCGCTGGTGGGTAAGGCATATGCCTCGGTAGGTCAAGCCGCTGGATGACTGCACACCATGGAGGTGTTGCAGGGGTACCAAGCCGACTTGCTGTGAGAGCTGGATGTGGGAGACATTATGGGCGGCCAGGTGCAAGAGATCTCTTAGAGACACTAAAGAGACCACTAAGGCATTTATGGCTCACCCTGTCAAAAATCTCTGACAGGGATAGGGCCGTGCTGCTGGACACCCCCTCTCTGAAAACCTGAAAGGTTTCAGGAGGCAAAGAAACAATCGCCGGTGTTCCAGTGGTATCTCGCACGCTGCTCTCAGGGAGCTGCTCAGTAGGCGAAACACCCCAACCCCAACCCCGCACCTCTCAGTAGGAGGTGCAGAAATTAAGCATAGCGATGCACTCTACCCTTGTAAAAGATCCAACGTGGTGTTCAGGGTCGAAGCCCCGGGAGGTAACAGATCTGTCATCTTCAATAAGAGGGCTTTGTCCTTCGTTCGTAAAAAGTCCTGAAATAGGACGTTCTGGAGAAGTGGCAAGAGGGCGTGTAGCACCGCACCTTTTGGTATGCGCCCGGCCCCGGCCATGAAAAGTGTTTCAGAGCACAGCTAGCTCTGATGAGCGCTCTCCTCAGTTTTTGCCCTGCATCGTAGCGGACCAGGAGAACTCGCTGCCTCCTTCGAGGCCAATAGAGCTGCACCAGGGAATAGCCCTGGCTCTAGGCGTACAGTGGGGCAAAACAGTATTTAGTCAGCCACCAATTGTGCAAGTTCTCCCACTTAAAAAGATGAGAGAGGCCTGTAATTTTCATTATAGGTACAGTTCAACTATGAGAGACAAAATGAGAAAAACAAAGCCCGAAAATCACATTGTCTAATTTTTAAAGAATTTATTTATACATTACTGGAAAATATGTATTTGGTGACCTACAATAAAGCAAGATGTCTGGCTCTTACAGTCCTGTAACAACTTCTTTAAGAGGCTCCTCTGTTCTCCACTTGTTTCCTGTATTAATGGCACCTGTTTGAACTCGTTATCGACCTGCAAAGAGCTGGGACCAAAGTAACAAAGGCTACCATCAGTAACACACTACGCCACCAGGGACTCAAATCCTGCAGTGCCAGACGTGTCCCCCTGCTTAAGCCAGGACATGTCAGGGCCCGTCTGAAGTTTGCTAGAGAGCATTTGGATGATCCAGAAAAGGATTGGGAGAATGTCATATGGTCAGATGAAACCAAAATAGAATTTCAACCATTCCAACCATTTTCACTATAGATTAGTTAGATACATAGTAGACAAATGTAAAATGGCAAAGTTGATATAAAGTTCACCTGTCCATAGGAGGGGCAACTAACATACTTTCAATATGTGGTAATCAATCATGTAGCCTGTAATCGACACAGGTCTCCTAATTTATTAT